>NC_069510.1:137734844-137817344 GCF_027579735.1 Bombina bombina
CCAATGAACTTTTATGATCAAATGTGCTTCATTATCTTGTTATCCTTTTCTAAATGAACAGCATTGCACTACTGGCAAGAATTAACCCCCTAAAGACCAGCGACATACCTTGTAAGTTGCAGGTCTTTCAATAGGGCTTGTTTTCTTTCTTTCTTTCTTTCTTTCTTTTAAATAGTTATTGAAATACAAATCTTAAAAACAGATAATTATACATAAGGGATTAAAGGAGCAATGTTGTGCGTATGTGAAAGAACCCCACTTAACACCATCTACTTAAGTGAAAAAATAATGACACCACAACAGTTGGGAGTTAAAGACCATTTAGGTCATTTATTAATCACGAGGCACCCCTGCATGTTTATTTATCAAAAAACATCAGGGCCTTTCTTCAACTTTAACTCTAACTTATTTACATGGCTACATGTAAATGCCCAAAACTTTTAACTTGAGCAAACATTAAGCGGCATTGTCTAACTAGCTAACTCATATGAAGCGGGAAGCAGGCCCAGGCAGCTGACACAAAGCAGAGCCCGGCTACAACGCAGTACGGATAGAAGGTTTTAACTCGAGCTGTTCGGCCCACCGCAACCCAGGAGGAGCTTTCCCCAGGCACGAGCCTGACTACGTCACTCCCCCTGCAATGGCCGGAACTCCTCCCCGCTTTCTATCTGACGCCTGGGACGCTACCGCCCGCCACAAGAAACATCCAACCTACCTGATTCTTGCCGCCAATCACAGTACTAAACTACCTCACAACCTCCTACACTATAGCTGTCAACCCTCTCTTTATATTAGCTATAAACCTGTCTAGCCCCAGGTCCGTTAAATGGACCCCATCTTGCCTGTATAAGCTCTTATCCCCAGCCGAGATGTCGGGGTGCCTCACCACAAAACCTCCCAACTCCCGAATTACCTTTCCTATGTCCCTATTGACTTTCTTCCTTACCCCAAAGGCGGAGTTGTGACAGACCATGTGCCTCCAATGCAACCTGGGATTAACCTGCGACCACTCTACTCTCACCCCAGGCAACCAAGCGTGCAACCATCTAATGTCAGCGCACATAATCTGAATTAACTCTAGGGTAGGCATCGCACCCAGATCGTTGCCCCCCAGATGTAGAACTATCACGTCAGGACGACCCTACCATTGGTAGGCCTCCTGTATAAGTGCGGGCAGATCGTACCAACACAGGCCTCTACGTCTGAGCCATCTGATGGACACCCAGGAGGGGTGAAAGCCTAGGCGGCTCCCAGCCGGGACTGCTGACGCTCGGATGGAGGCCCAGTGTACAAAAGAGTGCCCGACAATCCAGACCTTACAAGAATCCCGGCCTCTTCCTGAAAGAACACAAAACATTGTTAATCCTTGCAAACATGACACATAATCTCCCCAGTGACCCCCTCCACCCCTTGAGGCAGCCACCACTCCAATTCTACTCACCCTTTCCTACTCAATTCCCCAGCTTCCCGGAAGGCCTAACATACGTCCTATAGTGCTGCGAACTCCACCGCCCCAGCGCTTTGATTCTGTCAGCTGACCAACCTAACGCCGCCGTGCTGGTTGCTGCACCCACCCTAAAGGAATGCGGCGCAATGCGTGACGTATCTAGGCCCGCCCGCTCGGCTGCTCTCGCCAAAATCCTGCGGAATTGAAATCTTGAGAGCACCGACCCGTCCTGATGGATCAGATAGGGGCCTGTTTCTTGTGGGCGTAAACCCGCAAAGCCTGCCAGCAATGACACGGGGCAAATCCTGCTATCCCTGACCTTTGGAAGATGTAACCATACCCCTTTCTCTTCCTGGTCCGTCTTGGACCTGGGAATAAGCAACAACACCGAATCCATAGCCAATTTCACATGGCGTGCCTGAATCCCCAATCGAGGGCAATTTTTTGATGGCGGTACTAATTCACTTACTCGCAGGGCCCCGTGAAACGCCAGTGCGAAAGCTGCCCTAAATAGTGCTACTTCGTAGGCCTCAGCACATACCTCCTCTAAGGCGTGCATCAAGTCTAAAAGTTGCGCCACTGTAATCGGTTCCCTAACGTCTGCTTTGGGGGTCTCCCTGCGGCCCAAACCCTGCAGCGACTGCTTAACCAGAAAAGTGCCTGTAAAATCTTGCACTTTAAATAGCTTGCTAAAGAATGATAGGGCTGCAAATTTTCCCTGCAACAGAGATTTTCTGGTACCCCTACCCTCAAGGTCCCTCATCCACTCTAAAAGGGTTATCTGAGAAGCTTCGTAGTAAGAGAGATGCTTGTTCTCGCCTGCCACTCATTCCAGTGCTTTATATATGCCCACCAAGTCGCCGAAGCCAGTGAAGCCTTAACTAAGGGGAACACGAACTCCCAGGGAATGCCAGCTGTCAGAGATAAGACGGGCAGGGCAAGCCATGAGGCGAGGCACAAGGAGCAACCCTCCTGAAAACCTCCCACTTCCCTCTAGACAGTGCATCGGCCATGATATTCTTAACCTCTGGCACATGCTTGGCTGAAAATTTTATATTATGCTGAAGGCATCTAAGGACTAGCTGCCTAAGGAGCCTGACTACCACTGCTGAGGTTGCTGACAAGTGGTTAATTGAAAAGACTACACTCTGATTATCACACCAGAAGATAACTGTTCGATTAGCTAACCTATGCGCCCACAGTTCCACTGCAACTATTATGGGGAATAGCTCAAGGAAACATAAGTTCCATGTCAAACCCGACCGGAGCCCACAATGCCGGCCAAGCCTCCGCGCTCCACTCTGAGCCTAGCATTGCCCCGTACCCCCCAGAGCCCGCCGCATCGGTAAACATATGCATGGACTGATTGGACTCCGCGGGTGTTCTCCATATACAGACACCATTGAAGTTTGTGAGAAACTCCTCCCAAACCCCCAGGTCATCCCGCATCCCCTCTGAGATGTTCACCCTCGCCCGCTGTGGCCTACCGCCACCCAGCTGAGCCTCCAATCTATGATTAAACACGCGCCCCATTGGGATGGACGCACCATGTCCAGCATGCATCTCAACTTATCCTCCGGAAGCCAACACAGCTTTGCTACGGAATCTATTTCAATCCCTAAAAAGGAGAGGCGCGTGCAGGGTCCCTCTGTTTTATCAGCTGCCAGGGGGACCCCAAACGCATCCATTAAGGATGTCATGCTCCGCATTAGTTCTGTACACTGGGGGAAATCCGGTTCCCCCACCAGCAGGAAATCGTCCAGGTAATGAGCAATCTGCTCCGACCGTGCAATCTTTGCTAACGCCCAGTGCAGAAAAGTGCTGAATGCCTCGAAGTACGCGCACCAAATGGAGCATCCCATCGGGAGGCACCTGTCCACGTAATAGTTGCCCTCAAAATAGCAACCCATTAACCTGAACGACACTGGATTAATAGGGAGTAGCCTGAATGCTGATTCAACATCTAGTTTTGCCATCAGCGATCCAACCCCCGACTTTCTTACAATATCAACCGCAGATTCGAAGGATTGATACTGGACTGAACTTAGGTCCGGTGAAATGGCATCATTCACCGACCCCCCTTTTGGGAAAGAGAGATGCTGAATCAAGCGGAATTTTCCACTTTCCTTCTTCAGCACCACACCCAGCGGGGACACAACGAGCCCCTCTATAGGAGGCCGTTTAAAGGGGCCTGCCATGCTCCCCAAACTAACTTCCTCACCAATTTTTTCACGGACCACCCCCGGGAACTGGTATGCCGATTTTAAGTTCCGCCGAAGTACAGACCCCGTTACCCTACCCTGTACGGGTATGATAAACCCCTCCCTTAGCCCAGACAGCAGCAAGCCTGCTGCCATCCGGTCCGGGTACACTGCAAGCCATTTTTCAAGGGCGTCCACTCTCAGCGGGGTGGTTGCCCTTCCCATCTGGGGGCACCTTGCCCCCACCACAATCCCCTGTCTGGTCGCACTTTCTAGTGCATTCCACTCCTGGGTGTTGGCCGCCGCAGTAGCAGCACACATGTCGAAAGGAACAGCTTGGCCTCTGTCACACTGTTAATCCTGGAATTTCCAGCACTTCCAACCCTTTCGCCGTGCCCGCACACCCGCCCGAAAGGGCTGGCTCCCTGAGGCCACAGGAGGTTATGCCTGCACCTCTGGCCCCAGCTTGTTCCATAAGAGTAACTCTATGGAACCAAACAACAAGGAGGGATCAGCCGTCATCTTTCTGCGATATGCTATATCATAATCCCTCCATATTCCCTCCTTATGACACTTATAGATCCTCTCTATCGTGCTCTGATACTTGAGGATATCCGCCCCTTGGGTAGGCCATTTTGCCAAAAAACAAGAGCCCAGCACCCTAAAGCAGCTCACCCACTTTTCGTAGGTGTCTGGCCTTTTCAACTTTTTAGGGCCTGTCCCGTCCTCCGCCATCTCTTTCTGCTTTTGAGCCTCGGCCAAGAGCTCGCATATGTTAACATATTTTCTGCTATGTATCTTCCTAACAGTTTTTGACTTCAGGTATTCGTGCAGGCAATGCACCTTGACCGTAATAGAATCTCTTTCCAAGGCGGATTTCCTATTGCCCTCCTGGCTGTCCTTACTGCAGCCCTTAGCAGCTTGCGGCCCTGAGCCCTGGCTGCGCGCTTTCTTCCTATCAGCTATTAGTGTCCTCAACATCCTTTACATGTGCTTCTCCCCCTTCTTATGTAAACCTAGCTCAGTGTCACTCTCAGACCCTGACCCTGAAGAACTAGTGTCCCCCTCCTCCAGTGTCTGGGGTGCAAGAGACTGCTCACCTGCTTCCGTGCTCTGCACCTCTCCTCCTTGGCCCCTTTCAGACGCCCCAGTAGAAGCTGCTGCTGCTGTTGCCCTAGGGTTAGCTGCTTGAATCCCTGCTCCGTGGATCGCCACCTGCTGAGCCTCCATCTGTGAAAAGAGAGACAGGAGAGGAGTAAAGGCTACCTGGGAAGACAAGGCTCCATTCACACACCCCGCATTCATGCCATAATCCAAACTGTTAGCACGCTGCTGCTGCCTCCCCTGCATCAAGTGTGAAACGCCATCATACCTTCCCCTCATACCTTCCCCCTGCAGTACCCTATGCGTTAGGCTCTGTTTTTAATTAATCCTGTGACAAAAAAAAAAAAAGCGATACTATTGGAAAGAGACTGTATTAGCACACCCAGCACCAAGAGTGTTTGTAATTTGGAAGCGCATTTGGAAAGAGGTGGTGATTGGATAACCAAGTTGTTTAAGAACATTGCACATTATTTACAATTGGAGACAGCTGATACTGTTTGAACTGACTAACAGCAAGTTAACACTATGATTCTCTTATATCAAACATTGCACTGGTGGTTATATGTTGCATAGTGTTTACATAGGATACGATCAGTAAGGAAATTCATAGAAGCTCAGTATACCTAAAAAAGTTGAAGGAGCATTTTATGGTTGAACTATTTTATTGTTGATTAAGCACTGATATTGACCTGTTATTTTATCAATTTTTATATAGTATAGTTAAAGTTATCAGTGAATAGAAATTGTAGGCTGTATGAATGGTGATTGTAACTGTTTTGGGCCAAAACGTATGATTGAATTTGTGATGATATTTGAACATTTTTTTAATGACAATTGTCTTCATACTGTGTTTAATAATTTAAGTGTTTTGAAGAGCTGACTGCATCTAGTAAGAATTTTTTTCAAAGAGGGAATTTTTAAGAGTTTGTATTAGTATTGAACCCACAGCTTTTTTAAGCGCCACCTGAATTTTCCAATTTGATACTCCCTAGTTATATAGCTACTTAGGAAGAAGGTAGCTTCTATTAGGTTGGCCTGTTGGGGAACCCAGCGCATCACTTCACACTAATTTTATTAAAACCCTATGCGTTAGGCTCTGTGTCAAGCCCAGCCTGCGGCTCCATTCCCTGCTGATTTAGCCAAACATTGTGTGATTGCGCAACCCCCCTACTCTGCTCCTGCCAAGGTGCGCCACTATCCCGTGGGCCTATCGGCCCAGGGCTCATAGTACTATATCCCCTGTTGCCATCCACATTTCCCACAAATGTGTCTCCCCTGCTGCCATATACGTTACCCACTGAGGTGCTTCACAAGCGCATCAAGCCTTCGCCGCGCACTCCCCAGCCCGCCCCCCCTGCAACCGGCACCCCCCTCCTACCTTCTGGTGAGAGGGATGCGGAGAGAGCCGTCCTCTTTGCTCCTCTCCTGGCTGCGTTCTGGCCCCGACTGCACCCTTGACCGGAAGTCCCGTCCACCAGAAGTACATCAGAGGGCAGGGCTACGGGCGCGCGCACTCCATCCACGGCAGACCCCAAGGCCTGTTGAGGCCCAGACGAGCCAGATGGACCTGGCACACAGGCCGCCGGAGCAGGACCCGGAATGCTCCCATGGGTGAGAGGGCTACCCCGGACCCCACTGACACCGGATGCCGACGCCACAGGGCCATCCAAGATGACGGATGGGCCACGTCTGACAGGGACTGAACTAGCGGCCATACGGTCGCCAGTTGTCCCTGCGGTATAGCCGCAATATTTATCAGCCCAGCTTGGCCCACTAGCCCCCCTCCCCCCGGTCACCTGAGTAGGCCGCAACCCCATCCTGGCCCTGCGCATGCTCTGCAGCTGGCCTAACCACTCCCTGCTGCTCCACCCTGCCTCCTATCCCTAGCCCCACCTGTTAACCTCCCTATGCTCCACACCAACCCCTGCAGAGGCCTCTGCTGGGTGAATTTCATCTCCCCCCCCCCCGCACTAAAAGCCTGTAAGGTGTGCCGGCCTTACCTGAGGGTTGGACCCTGGGACCCAGGGGAAGGGGGAATAATATCTGCATCACTCATCTCTTTTTCTGCAGGATCCTTGCGTCCACGCTGAGGGCCCATGTCTCTGAACCGAAGAGGAGGCAAAGAAGATCTGCATGACCTATTCATAACCAGAATTCAGGAAACTATTCTGCAACAAGAAGATCTGCAGCCCTGCACTTTCCTTAACAGAGCCATTAAAAACAAAGCTCTTTACATAGATAGTAAAGCAGAAAAAAAAATCATATCTCTCTGTTGTCAGCCCGCTAGTGACAAAATCTTACTGCTGAGTAACATTGCTAAATTTAAGCCTTCAACCAACTCAACAACCTCAAAACGACATTTAACCCCCACGAAACAAAACAAAACAACAACAAAAGGGGAGTTAAGAATAAAGAGAGGGGGTCACCCATATTTACCCTATTAACTCACCTCTTCCATCTTCCTTTTGGTTTATTTTGTTTCAAAAATTGTTCCCCATAAAGGAGATAAATTCCTCCCAAATGTTTAAATAATTATTTATCCCATTTATTTTATAAAATTTAGTATCATGGGCCTCCAGAATTGCCTGCCTTGCCAATAAGTATTTAACTGCACTTATTGAAGGAATTTCTTTACTAATCCATTTTTTTAAAATTAGTGATCTTGTAAGAACAATTCCCCACTGGATACATTTATACTTTGAACCCCATTTTTCTACTCTGTTTAGGAATAGGGAGTTTTCTCCTGAGATCTTAATCCTTTTCCCTGAAACTAAGAAGATTAGATATTTAACTTTTCCCCTATGCTGCCTTATCTGGGGGCATAAGTATACCAGGTGAAGAATATTGGGGTCCTCCTCCCTACATTTTTTACAAATATTTTCCATTTAAGTGCTCTCCAGGGGGTAATATAATCTTGATGAACCAACCTAAATTGTGATTCTCTAAATATAGCCGCCCTAGTAACAGTTTGAAAAGTTAAAAATTGATGATTCTTTTCCACTTGTTATTATATTCCCTAGTTATTCCTTCCACTGTCGTGGCTTGTAAGGTGCCATGGATAAAAGATAATAAGCCTTTTTTAATCTTAGGACAGTATAAAATGGGGTGAATTTGACCAATATTTGGAGAAATTTTTATCATCTGAAGTAGATAGTGCTTTGCTTGCATAAAAAAACCCGTATCTGTTGTTGGAACACTGTATCTTCTTTGGAATTCTTTAAAATTATATGGTTTTGAAGTTAAAGGGTCCAACAAGTGGAGAATAGAACACATTTTTAAACTCTTCCAAAGTTGAAACACCCTACAATGTAATCCAGGTAAAAACCTAGGATTACCTAGAAAAGGAAGCTGTTTAAAAATTAAAAAAAACTACCCCCAATAGACTTCATTGCGGCTCTCCAGGCTAATAAAATATCCTTTAACAAAAGATGAGATGAAATTCTTATTCCTAGTTCTCTATTTGGGCAATGCAATATGAAAAGCAGGGAAAAGGGGGCACATAATGTTTCATCCATGCTGCACTTAGTAAAGTTATCTGTTTGCGCTATCCAGTCCAGCGGGAATCTTAATAAAGCTGCACGGTTATACATTTTTATATTGGGTAATGCCAGTCCACCCTTGGCAAAAGGAAGAAAAAGCTTATCTAGCCTAATCCTATGTTTCTTTCCTCGCCAAAGAAAGTATCTCAGTGCTTTTCGTAAATTTAGTAAGATCTGATGGTTTAGTTGCCAAAGGCAACATCCTAATGGGATACAAGATTTTTGGGAGAAAAAACATTTTAAAAGCCGCTACCCTACCCATAAGGGAAAGCGGCATATTAACCCATTTTTTAATCTTTCTACATTTTGTTGGAGGGATGAAGCAATATTTAGGCAGTACCAGTTGGATAGATTTGCCGTCCAATAAATTCAAAAATGTTTTAATGTCTTTGTTTCTATAAAAGGATAAGGTTGATCTAACACTGTTTTTTTAACCACAAAATTTTGGACTTGGAATAATTCATTTTATAACCAGATACACTACAATAAATGTCCAATAGTTTTATTATTTCACTAACCTGTTTTTTCCGGAGATGTGATACACATTAATAGATCATCTGCGAAAAGTAAGATCTTAAAAATCTCCTTACCTATTTTAGATCCCATTAAAACCTCTCTGATGTCTGATGGCCAATGGTTCCAAAATTAAGTAAAAAAGGATGGGTGACATAGGGCAACCTTGCCTGGTACCCCTGCCTAAGAAAAAAGATGACAAGTAATTATTAACCAAAATTGAGACACTAGAGTCTGAGTAGACATTAGAAATTAAACCTAGAAAGTTCAACTTCAAGCCAAACCTCCTTTCACATAAAAAAAAACTCCACTCCACTCTGTTGAAGGCCTTCTCTGCATCTAAAGATAGCAGGAAGGCCTCCGGCAGAGTCGAGTACTCCTCCCCCCACTTTGGACCACTATATTGACAAATAACTTGTAAGATCTTTGTAATATTCAATTCTGGGATTCTCCCCTTCACAAATCCTGCTTGGTCCAGATGAAGTAATTTTGGCAAGATTGATTTGACTCTATCGGCCAGAATTTTCATGAAGATATTATAATTGAGGTTTAGGAGAGATATAGGTCTATAAGAGGACACCTGTGTACTATCTTTATCTTCCTTCGGTATCAATATGATGTTAGCTGCATTAAATTAAGATGACATCTTTTTCTTATAGGAGTAAAACTGGTCATAAAGTTCTTTTAGCTCACAGGTGATCTCATCCTTAAAAAGCAAATTAATTTCAAGGGGTTGACCATCTGGTCCCGGGGCTTTATCCTTCCTCATACCTTTCTTGGTTTTAATAATATCTTGTTCCAAAATGGGAGTGGTTTGGCCGCCAATGGCAAGACCATGCTATTTCAGGAGACCTGCAGGAGGGAGGGAGGTCATAGTAGCTAATTCCTACTGCTGCTGGCAAAACCCGTGCTATTATTATCTGAAAACCCCTTACCGACCAATGACGTACAGGGTACATAATGGTTGTTAAAGGGATATGAACCCCATTTTTTTCATGATTCAGATAGAGCAGGAAATTTTAAGTAACTTTCTAATTTACTCCTATTAACAATTTTTCTACGTTCTCTTGGTATGCTTTGTTGAATGAGCAGCAATGCACTTCTGGTTGCTGACTTAACACGAGTGAGCCAATGACAATCGATATATATATATATATATATATATATATATATATATATATATATATATGTATCCACCAATCAGAAGCTGGAATCTAGGTTCTTTGCTGCTCCTATCCTTTCATAGATAAACTTTTCATCAAAGGATAACAAGAGAAGAAAGAAAATTAAATAATATAAGTGGAAAGTTGTTTAAAATTGGATTCTCTATCAGAATCATGAAAGAAAAGTTTTGGGTTTCATGGCCCTTTAAGGGGTTAAGGGCAGTTATACAATCTTTTATTATTATTATTATTATTATTATTATTATTAATAATAATACTAATAATGATCCCTTTACTTGTTCATTTTTAAAACATAATACAAATAGAATTTAGTTACTCTGTGCAGATGCAGTAAGCAAAAGGAAAGGATAGTTTTAGAAAAATAGGACATAAACTCATATGACAATTTGTGTGTTGGTGACATTAAAGGGACATTAAACACTTTCAGATATTAATATAAAATGTTAAATAATATAAATTAAAAAAGTCTGTTGTTTTGTCCCCTTTTCCTGTAATTCCAGTATGAAATTTTGAGATTTTCAGTCACTGTTCGAAACATTGGCTGCTCACTCTAGCGACCTATTTATAACTCTCCATTATTGGTCATAGCAGTGAACGAAACCTAAGTTACAACATGGCAGCTCCCATTGTTTTATAGACACTAAGGGGTCAATTTATTAAATTCAATCACTGTAGCGAATCATGTCTGCCCGGCATCGCTAAATGCCGACCGCATTCACTGTCGGAATTTAATATTGCACAAGCATGTCTTGTGAAATGCTGGTGCAATGCCGCCCCCTGCACATTCGCAGCCAATCGGACGCTAGCAGGGGTGTCAATCATCACAATCGTAACCGATCGTGATGATTGCGGTTTTCCACCTAAAAGGTGGCAGAGAAGTTAAGGAGCAGCGGTTCTTAACTTCTGTTTCCGGCAAGCCGGAAACTACGGGCGGAGATAGCATTATCCGCTGCTTATTAACTTTCTCCCTAAAACATTACACTTATTTTGTCACTATTTATACAACTAATAAAACTTTAAGACTAATCTTTTCTTTAAATGCATCATTCTATCTATAATTTATTTAGTGTTTAATGTCCCTTTAAGTAAGACAGATGTGTCATACAAACTGCAATACAAGTTCAAAGTCAATAACTAGAGCTTTAATGGCTGTGTGCACAATCCCCTGTGAAAACACACAGGATGAAGCCTTTAATTAATTTTCCATCTCAGTCATGTAGCTAAATGTTCCTGGTTACTTACTAATCCTAGTTTTTCAATATAGTTGTCAGAATATTGTGCATTCTCCGTCCATTTGAAAACGCATATAAACAAGAGGCGTAAAAAATGAAAATGTAATTTTACCTGTCATAATTTAATGACCTTTTTTATTAAATTAAACTATTTGTATTTTCAGAGGACACGGAATACATAACTCAAGATAAGAAAGAATAATTACAGAGAACAAGAACTAGTACCTAAATCTTACAAATAAAGTTTACATACACGTGAAGAGTGTAGACAAAAATGACAGCTAAAACCTTAGTGAACCTTATGATATTATCAGAATAAGCGCTGAAGCACTGAAATATTTCAGCCATTATTATGTACAAGAAATATACAGAAGAGGTGCAAAGTCATAGAATGAAAAAAGAAACACATTGGACTAGAATACAAGTGGAGCGCTAATAAGCGCTGTCGCTCGAGTGCTAACTGCATTAGCAGTAAACTGTTTGAGCGTCAGGTTGTGCTGGTATTAAGAGTTGAGAGTAAAAGGTTATCGCTCAAGCGCTAACCCGACTCGCGCAAAAATCTGAACATACACTATCGAGTGCGCGATAACCTACTGCCCCATAGTAATAGTTCATAACGTCTTTTGCCTGATGAAACGACCATTGTTTTAAGTTGAGAAAAGCATAGCAATAAAGCCTTGTTTTTAACACTTCACTCTGAGGTGTTCAACCCGATCGAGTATGATTGGGTTAATTGACACCTCCCTGCTGGCGGCTGATCGGCCACGAGTCTGCAGGGGGCGGCGTTGCACCAGCAGCTCTTGTGAGCTCTTTGGAAATATCCAGTAGGCTGACAACTGTGAACGTCAGTCTGTCTGTTTGCACTCTGCTAACCCAGGTTCCATCACAAATTGTGAGTTATATTTCATTTACCTCCTATATATTACCAACACAGAGTTCACTATGAGGCGCCCCTTTACTTTTTGAATTTGCATAGTAAACCCACAACATAGCCCATCGCAACTTTTGCCCTATACTATAAGCCCCTAAACTGCCAGCCTCTACTACTAGTATTTGCCATTTACTGCAGAGCACGTCCATAACATAATACGAGAGAAAAGAAATATCTCTTCAGCAGGCTCCTCAAGAAAATGCAAAGACAGAATGTAATTTGGCAAAAACAGCATTCGTGTTCGCTTGATTGGCAAACATTATGGGGAACTCGGCAATCAACACAAATCAAATTTAACTAATTCATTAAGATGAAATACATATGCAAAAAGCTGACAATTGACTTACATTATATAAGGTAACTTTCTTTTAGTCTAATATTTTTATACTTCCCATCCATACAGATATGATTTTATAACGTACAACTTTATCTCTACGTACTACTATTCTTACCGATCAATTTGAAGCTCATTAACTAACAATTTAAACTGTGCAAATGCCCCCACGTGAGTAATATAGCTGACCGCTTACTTCCTATCCATAGCTCGTTTATACAATTTAGATGTCAGAACTCTCACTGGGAAATCAGTCAATATTGTTTTGTTTTTTTTTGTTTTCTTCAACTGGCATTATTTCTTGCACTATCTGTATATGCTTAATGCATAGAAATATAATAATATTTCATGTGATGGTGTCAAGAGGAGCCAAGTGCCCCCGTGGAATTTAGCTCTTTATAATCAAGAATAAACACCTAGTTGAATTCTTATAACTATAAGCCACCATTTTTTAAATAACGCATAGCTCGTGTAAAATTGACACTGATTTTTTGGTCTGGTTTTTTCTTTTCTTTTTGTCCTGTACCTAGAACAAATTCTATGGATATACATAAGTTATATTCTGAAATAGGCACATACCCAAACAATATTTCATTAAATTATTACATTATTGACATTGCCAAATTAAAAATATCTTAATGGAGTTCCACAAGATTTTATACCAGAATAAAACAAGGTAAATTATAATATAAAGTTGTTTTTTAAATGCATATGCTTGTAATCCTGTTTTATATCACAAAGTCAATTAAACATAACCCATAGCAGGTTGTATGATAAGAAAACAGTTATTGGAATATATAAACTCAGCTAAATACTTCTGGAATATCCTATGACTAACAAGAGTATAGCCCAATCTGTTAGAAAAAGCTCCACAACATTATATTTCTTTTCAACGTTATTCTATGAAAGAAAACACTCACTTCCAAAATGTGTGAGGAACATTTGCATTTTCTATAATAATATTCCAAACCATCATGCAGACAAAACATGACCAGCCAATGGTAAAGAATATCAAAAATGGATTCACTGTTGCTGATGTCTTGTGTGTCTCATTGTGTGAAGAGCTATTCTATCAGACAAGACTACACACTAGAGATTCCTAAAGGAACATGACATTAAAAGGGACAGTCAAGTCTAAAATAAACTTTCATGATTCAAGTAGGGCATGCAATTTTTAACAACTTTCCAATTTACTTTTATCACCAAGTTTTCTTTGTTCTATTGGTATCCTTAGTTGAAAGCTAAACCTAGGTAGGCTCATATGCTAATTTCTTAGACTTTAATCTAAATGCATTTTGACAGTTTATCACCAATAGAGGGTGTTAGTTCATCTGTGTCATATAGATAACATTGAGCTCAGGCACGTGAAGTTACCTAGGAGTCAGCACTGATAGGCTAAAACGCAAGTCTGTCAAAAGAACTGAAATAAGGGGGCAGTCTGCAGAGGCTTAGATACAAGGTAATTACAGAGGTAAAACGTGTATTAATATAACTGTGTTGGTTATGCAAAACTGGGGAATGGGTAATTAAGGGATTATCTATCTTTTTAAACAACAAAAATTCTGGTGTTGACTGTTCCTTTAAAATTAAACTTTAATGGATCACAGAAAGAATGTAATTTCACTTCTGTTATGAAATGTTCTTTATTCTCTTGGGACCTTTGATGAAAAGCAAAACTCAGAAGCAGCAATCAACTACTGGGATCTTGCAGGTGATTGGTGGCTACACAAATATGCCTCATGATCTTGAAAAAGGCTTGCAAGCCGAAACGCATAGAAACCTGATCACCCAACACACAGGATCACGAAGAGAGCTGAGAATACCTTTACTCTGTGGGACCGGAGGCTAAGCAAAGCACATTATCCTAACAACGGAGGCTGAACTTAACAGCACTCAAAGGAGGGATTGGAGGCTCGCCGGTATCTGACAGGGGCTGAACATAAGAGCACCCAAGGAAAGATCGGAGACCATTCGGTGACAGATTTAAGGCTGACAAGCGACAACTCCATCTGGAGATCGAAAAGGACCACTATTTCAGCACACCACAAATACAGGAAAGACGGACAAACCACGTACCTAAGGTCAGTACTGACATATCTTTTTGAGGATCGGAGTCCTGGAAACCACAGTGCACTGTCAGTACTCTCCAAGACACGAAACTACTGATTACCAGCAAATACAGGTACCTCTATTGGGCACTACTGCTGAAGAAAGTGCTTAAGAGCGCCACACATTGCAATTGCACACAGATATCTGTAACAAAGTTGCACGCTCTGTTTTCATAGACTTAAGCTACAATGCTAACGCATTTGAACTTTTCAACATAGTACTATGCATTAGTAGCTTATAATCAGTTACCTACATATATACATGATATTTAAGGAAAGTATCAAGAATCATATGGGTATCGTCTGTACTTAGCATTGTAATATGAGTCTATTTATCTAGCTATTCATTTAGGCACCCATTGTATGTATAGGCATGCTTTTTTAGCGTTATATACCAGATTATTTGTCTGTTGTTATTAAATATTTTAAGGATATTTTTTAACATTGTGGACACCGGTGTCTTATGTTATTTCATTTTATTATTTATACCAACTACAACAATAAAAGTATGTATTTCATTGTATTGATTGTTTGTACACTCTATTAGTTATAGATCAGTCATTGGGGTCTATCTATCAAGCTCCGAATGGAGCTTGATGCCCCGTCTTTCTGGCAAATCTGCAGGCTCGCTAGAAACAGCAGTTATGAAACAGCGGTCACAAAGACCGCTGCTCCATAACCTGTCCGCCTGCTCTGAGGCGGCGGACAGAAATCGACAAAAATCAACCCAATCGAATACGATCAGGTTGATTGACATATTGGCCGCAAATCTGCAGGGGGCGGCATTGCACCAGCAGTTCACAAGAACTGCTGGTGCAATGATAAATGCCGACAGGGTATGCTATAGGCATTTATCGATGTGCAGCGGACATGATACGCTACTTTGTATCATGCTCGCTCGCACCATAATAAATAGGCCCCTAGGTGTTTAATTCTCTTTATAAGGGTTAAACACATAGGGAACCATTCCAATCTTGTAAATCACGTTTATGTACTTTTGATTGTCGCCAAATACATGTTTTTGGTCATTGGAATAATCACAATGCAAAGAAATAAATCTATTTCCGTGGATAACGGAAATTTCACCCATATGACTGCATCGACTGGTTATAACGATCCACAGAAATTCTTTTGACAACAAAAAAAAGAGACAACATTAAACAGCCAAAGGCACTTGATAAATGCTCAACAACCACAGATCAAACGCTAACACACATTCAATAAACGGTAATGGTATTGGCTAAAGGATCAGCGCATGCTCGGACCCAAAAAGCAAATTAGTGCTGCCAACAACGGCAATGACCATTTTTGATGATGATTGTAGTACTTAAATATTAAAGAAACCGAATATGTCATCATCATCAATTTTATGTAAAAAAACATGATATAGATATCAATAACAATGTACAGCTATCAGGTAATTATATAAACATTATTTTCTTGTTACAAAAAATACAGCACTGCAATTCACACACATGAATTTCAATAGCACACTATGAAAGGAAACTGGTGTGGCTTAGGACATTGACTGTGGAGAGTTGGAGAATGAAATGTAGAGAGAGTTGAGAATGATAAGAGAGGAGAGAATGCTGTACCAGCAGGAAGTTGACAAATGGCCTGGTCAGTTGATGAGAGCTGGTGAGAGTTATGAGAATGGCTGAGAAACCTGGAGTACAAGAGAGAATTGGAGCCACCGGACAACTGTGGGCTAGAAACAGGGCCCCTATGATACAAGATCACACCTTGAGGGGTGTGGAAACTATCAATATGAATTCCTTAACTTGCACGTCTGTTTTATCTACACAACCGGATTGAAGATGACTTGGACCAGTGCCTTTAAATAATAGGGCAGAACTCAGGTTGGCTCACAAGTTAAGTTGGATATATTTTTTGGCTTCTGCCCATTTTCAGAGGACAGAGGGCATCATCTGTGGAATCCCACAGTCAGCCTTCTCAAAGTTGCAGCCCCGTTTCCTAACACTCTCTGCACTTGCTGTCAGAGGTTTATTTATTTTTCCTCAATTCCTAGGGCCTTGTCTATAACAAAACCAGATGTTATATTCAATGAGAAAAAGGTGCAAAAAAATTCAGACAACTTATTATTTGAGTATTTAAAAAGAACTGGAAAATTGGAATAAAATGGTATCTTTCCTAAGATTGTGATTTAAATTAATCTTAGCCAGATAAAGGTTTTCCTAATGAAATTTAGATTTGCCAAAAAAAAAAGTGGAGCAGTGTTTAACGCTAACTCCGCTAGAAGTAAAACAAAATATCAAATATTTCAACAAATGATCCAAGGATCTAAGTATATTAGATAATAAGAAAGGACATCTCCAATAAGTAGTGCAATCAAATCCGGTGATCTTGAAATATCCTCAAAAAAAGGAGATGTATAGTGTAATACTGTGATGTACCAATGATTTAAAGGTCTTTATTGATGTATCCTACTCACATGAGGTGGAGCAATAGAGGCCTATTTAACAACGTTCTTGCGGATCTGATCCGACAGTGCGGATCAGGTCCGCAAGACCTTGCTGAATGCGGAGAGCAATACGCTCTCCGTATTCAGCATTGCACCAGCAACTCACAAGAACTGCTGGTGTAACGCCACCCCCTGCAGACTCGCGGCAAATGGGCAGCCAGCAGGTTGGTGTCAATCAACCCGATCGTTCTCCATCAAGTTGAATTGTGGCAATTACTGTCCGCCTGCTCAGAGCAGGCAGACAGGGTTATGGAGCAGCGGTCTTTAGACCGCTGCTTCATAACTGCTGTTTCTGGCGAGTCTGAAGAGAGGCCGAAACGTACGTCTGGGGTTTGTTGTTTGTTTTGTTCAGAGAATTGCCTGGTATTTCGGTGCTGGACTGTCATTGGGCAGGATCAGACTAATATGCTACAGGATATTTTTTCTCTGTGAAAAGACATAGGCCTCTAGTTATCAAGCTCCGGATGGAGATTGACGGCCCGTGTTTCTGGCGAGTTTTCAGGCTCGCCAGAAACAGCAGTTATGAAGCAGCGGTCACAAAGACCGCTGCTCCATAACCTTGTCCGCCTGCTCTGAGCAGGCGGACAGTCATTGCCGGAAATCAACCCGATCGAGTACGATCGGGTTAATTGACACCTCCCTGCTGGCGGGCCATTGTCCGCGAGTCTGCAGGGGGCGGCGTTGCACCAGCAGCTCTTGTGAGCTGCTGGTGCAATGCTGAATACGGCGAGCGTATTGCTCGCCATATTCAGTGAGGTCTGGCGGACCTGATCCGCAGTGTCGGATCAGGTCCGCCAGACCTTAATAACTAGAGGCCATAGTGTGCAAAAAGAGACTGCACCATGAGTGGTACTGGCCGTGTGACAATGGGCCTCATTGTAAGCTCATTCACTGCGCTCACCTGCTGTTATACTGGCAGGCTAACAGTCTCCCAAGCGCTATCAAATATGCCATTTATTAAAACATATGAAACATCCAATACACCAAGATAAATACGTGCAATCAGAGTCCTATATAGGATTGCGCGGAAGCAGCTGCATTCGCAGCATGTTAAATTGGCCCCTTTGAGTTAAACACATGCTCCACCAACAGGGTTAGGAATGGCAATAGTGTTAAAGGGACATGTAAACCCACATTTTTCTTTCATGATTCAGATATGGGGGCTGATTTATCAAGGGCCGAATGGCCCCTGATGCAGCTGTTTCCGCACGAGCCTTCAGGCTCACTGGAAACAGCAGTTATGAATGAGGGGTCTTAAGACTGCTGCTCCTTAACTGGTCCGCTGCCTCTGAGGCTGCGGACATCAATCCGCCCGATCCTATATGATCGGGTTGATTGACACCCCCTGCTAGCATCCGATTGACCGCAAATCTGCAGGGGGTGGCATTGCACAAGCAGTTCACCAGAACTGCTTGTGCAATGTTAAATGCTGACAGCATATCATGTCCACCAGACATTGGTAAATCGGTCCCATAGCAGCCAATTTAAAGCAATTTTCATTTACTTCTATTTTCGAATTTTCCTTAGTTGAAAAGCAGGGACATTAACTCCGTAGCGTGCACGTTTCTGGAGCATTAAATGGAAGCAGTTTTAGAAGAATGCTATCCATTTGCAAGAGCAATAGAGGGCAGCACTATTTCCTGTCATGTAGTGCTCCAGATATCTGCCTAGGTATCTCTTCAACAAAGAATACCATGAAACAAAGTAAATTTGATACTAAACTTAAAGTGGAAAATAACAAAATAATTTTTTCATATCCCTTTAACTGAGTGCCGAGAGAGCAAGAGAAGGGTGCTTGAGATGTTTAGGGATAGAAATATTACAAATACAAACACATACGGCTAGATTTAGAGTTGGGCGGTAGCCGTCAAAACCAGCGTTAGAGGCTCCTAACGCTGGTTTTGGGCTACCGCCGGTATTTAGAGTCAGTCATTAAAGGGTCTAACGCTCACTTTCCAGCCACGACTTTTCCATACCGCAGATCCCCTTACGTCTATTGCGTATCCTATCTTTTCAATGGGATCTTTCTAACGCCGGTATTTAGAGTCGTGGCTGAAGTGAGCGTTAGAAATCTAACGACAAAACTCCAGCCGCAGAAAAAAAACAGTAGTTAAGAGCTTTCTGGGCTAACGCCGGTTTATAAAGCTCTTAACTACTGTGCTCTAAAGTACACTAACACCCATAAACTACCTATGTACCCCTAAACCGAGGTCCCCCCACATCGCCGCCACTCTATTAAAAAATTTTAACCCCTAATCTGCCGACCGCACACCGCTGCCACCTACATTATCCCTATGAACCCCTAATCTGCTGCCCCTAACTCCGCCGACCCCTATATTATATTTATTAACCCCTAATATGCCGCCCCCAACGTCGCCGCTACCTACCTACACTTATTAACCCCTAATCTGCTGACCGGACCGTGCCGCTATTATAATAAAGTTATTAACCCCTAATCCGCCTCACTCCCGCCTCAATAACCCTATAATAAATAGTATTAACCCCTAATCTGCCCTCCCCAACATCGCCGACACCTAACTTCAAGTATTAACCCCTAATCTGCCGATCGGAGCTCACCGCTACTCTAATAAAAATTTTAACCCCTAAAGCTAATTCTAACCCTAACTCTAACACCCCCCTAAGTTAAATATAATTTTATTCTAACGAAATAAATTAACTCATTAAATAACTTATTCCTATTTAAAGCTAAATACTTACCTGTAAAATAAATCCTAATATAGCTACAATATAAATTATAATTACATTGTAGCTATTTTAGGATTAATATTTATTTTACAGGCAACTTTGTATTTATTTTAACCAGGTACAATAGCTATTAAATAGTTAATAACTATTTAATAGTTACCTAGTTAAAATAATTACAAAATTACCTGTAAAATAAATCCTAACCTAAGTTACAATTAAAACTAACACTACACTATCAATAAATTAATTAAATAAACTACCTACAATTATCTACAATTAAACCTAACACTACACTATCAATAAATTAATTAAATACAATACCTACAAATAACTAAAATTAAATAAACTAACTAAAGTACAAAAAATTAAAAAGAACTAAGTTACAAAAAATAAAAAAATATTTACAAACATTAGAAAAAAATTACAACAATTTTAAACTAATTACACCTACTCTAAGCCCCCTAATAAAATAACAAAGACCCCCAAAATAAAAAAAAATTCCCTACCCTATTCTAAATTACAAAAGTTCAAAGCTCTTTTACCTTACCAGCCCTTAAAAGGGCCCTTTGCGGGGCATGCCCCAAAGAATTCAGCTCTTTTGCCTGTAAAAAAAAAACATACAATACCCCCCCCCCACATTACAACCCACCACCCACATACCCCTAATCTAACCCAAACCCCCCTTAAATAAACCTAACACTAAGCCCCTGAAGATCTCCCTACCTTGTCTTCACCATGCCAGGTTCACCGATCGGTCCAGAAGAGGGTCCGAAGTCTTGATCCAAGCCCAAGCGGGGGGCTGAAGAGTGACGTCCATCCTCGGGCTGAAGTCTGGATCCAAGTGGCGGCTGAAGAAATCCATCATCGGGCTGAAGTCTTGATCCAAGCGGGCGCTGAAGAAGTCCATCATCAGGATGAAATCTTCTATGAAGCAGCATCTTCAATCTTCTTTCTTCCGGAGCCATCATCTTCCAGCCGACGCAGAACATCCTCTTCTACCGACGCCTACTCGCCGAATGACGGTTCCTTTAAATGATGTCATCCAAGATGGCGTCCGTCGAATTCCGATTGGCTGATAGGATTCTATCAGCCAATCGGAATTAAGGTAGGAAAATTCTGATTGGCTGATGGAATCAGCCAATCAGAATCAAGTTCAATCCGATTGGCTGATCCGATCAGCCAATCAGATTGAGCTTGCATTCTATTGGCTGATCGGAACAGCCAATAGAATGCAAGCTCAATCTGATTGGCTGATCGGGTGTGAAGTCTCTCTGCAGCTTTAAAGGGACAGAAAAAACAATTTCATGTTCTTGGTGTGCTTTGTTGAAGGAGCAGCAATGTACTATTAGGAGCTATATGAACACATGGTGAGCCATTGACAAGAGGCACATATGTGCAGCCACCAATCAGCAGTAAACCTAAAACGTGGCAACAGGAAAAGAAACAAATGCAGAAAAAAAATGCTGTCTTGATATACAGGAAAGTCCTTTTCAACAACAAGGGGGGGATTTAATAAACAGAAGATTCTGCTTTCTCCGCATGTTGCTCGCCGGAAGCAGAAGTTAAGAAGCAACAGTCGTGAGATTCTAAACTAAACCTGTTAACCCCTAAACCGCCAGCCCCCCCACGTTGCCACTAATAAATTAACCCCTTAGTGACCAGAGCACTTTTCCATTTTCTGTCCGTTTGGGACCAAGGCTATTTTTACATTTTTGCGGTGTTTGTGTTTAGCTGTAATTTTCTTCTTACTAATTTACTGTACCCACACATATTATATACCGTTTTTCTCGCCATTAAATGGACTTTCTAAAGATACCATTATTTTCATCATATCTTATAATTTACTATAAAAAAATTATAAAATATGAGGAAAAAATGGAAAAAAACACACTTTTTCTAACTTTGACCCCCAAAATCTGTTACATATCTAAAACCACCAAAAAACACCCATGCTAAATAGTTTCTAAATTTTGTCCTGAGTTTAGAAATACCCAATGTTTACATGTTCTTTGCTTTTTTTGCAAGTTATAGGGCCATAAATACAAGTAACACTTTGCTATTTCCAAACCACTTTTTTTCAAAATTAGCGCTAGTTACATTAGAACACTGATATCTTTCAGGAATCCCTGAATATCCCTTGACATGTATATATTTTTTTTTAGTAGACATCCCAAAGTATTGATCTAGGCCAATTTTGGTATATTTCATACCACTATTTCACCGCCAAATGCGATCAAATACAAAAAATTGTTCACTTTTTCACAAATTTTTTCACAAACTTTAGGTTTCTCACTGAAATCATTTACAAATAACTTGTGCAATTATGGCATAAATGGTTGTAAATTCTTCTCTGGGATCCCCTTTGTTCAGAAATAGCACACATATATGGCTTTGGCATTGCTTTTTGGTAATTAGAAGGCCGCTAAATGCCACTGCGCACCACAAGTGTATCATGACCAGCAGTTAAGGGGTTAATTAGGGAGCTTTTAGGGAGCTTGTAGGGTTAATTTTAGCTTTAGTGTAGTGTAGTAGACAACCCCAAGTATTGATCTAGGCACATTTTGGTATATTTCATGCCACCATTTCACCGCCAAATGCGATCAAATTAAAAAAAATGTAAAATTTTTCACAATTTTAGGTTTCTCACTGAAATCATTTACAAACAGCTTGTGCAATTATGGCACAAATGGTTGTAAATGCTTGTCTGGGATCCCCTTTGTTCAGAAATAGCAGACATATATGACTTTGGCGTTGCTTTCTGGTAATTAGAAGGCCACTAAATCCTGTTGCGCCTCACACGTGTATTATGGCTAGCAGTGAAAGGGTTAATTAGGGAGTTTGTAGTGAGCTTGCAGGGTTAATTTTAGCTTTAGTGTAGAGATCAGCCTCCCATCTGACACATCCCACCCCCTGATCCCTCCCAAACAGCTCCCTTCCCTCCCCCACCCCACAATTGTCCCCGCCATCTTAAGTACTGGCAGAAAGTCTGCCAGTACTAAAATAAAAGGGTTTTTAAAAAAAAAATGAATTTTTTTTTAGCATATTTACATATGCTACTGTGTAGGATCCCCCCCTTAGCCCCCAACCTCCCTGATCCCCCCCAAAACCGCTCTCTAACCCTCCCCTCTGCCTTATTGGGGGCCATCTTGGGTACTGGCAGCTGTCTGCCAGTACCCAGTTTACAATTAAAAGTGCTTTTTTTTGGGGTTTTTTGTTTTTTTCTGTAGTGTAGCTTCCCCCCCCCCCCACCCCCCACAGACAAACCCCCACCACCTTGCTGATTGTTTAAATTTTATTTTTTATTATATTTTTTATTTCCCCATTTTCTGCAGTGTAGCGGTTCCCACCCGCTCCCTCCCCGTGCACGCGCCCGCCCCCACCCTCCCGTGCACGCGCGCGCGCCCGTGCGCGCCCCCAGCCACCCCCGCCCACGATCCCGCCCCCCTTCACATCCACATGGCCATCGATGGCCGCCACCCGCCTCCCGGTCCGGCTCCCACCCACCAACGCAGGTAGCCACCAATCTCCGGTGCAGAGAGGGCCACAGAGTGGCTCTCTCTGCACCGGATGACTTAAAAAGGTTATTGCAGGATGCCTCCATATCGAGGCATCACTGCAATAACCGGAAAGCAGCTGGAAGCGAGCAGGATCGCTTCCAGCTGCTTTCCACACTGAGGACGTGCAGGGTACGTTCTCAGGCATTAACTGCCTTTTTTCTGAGGACGTACCCTGCACGTCCTCAGTCGTTAAGGGGTTAAACTATTAACCCCCTAACTTTAAATTAAGATTTCAATATCCCTATCTTAAAATAATTAAAAACTTACCTGCGAAATTAAAAAACTAACAATTAACCTAACATAACTATTACACTAAACTATTATACTAAAATTAAAATAACTACCAATTAAAAAGACTAAATTACACATTTAAAAAACCTAACACTACTAAAAAAATGTAAGTCTAAAATTAAAAAAAATTAAAAATGCGAAAATAAAAAAATAACAAACTCTAAATTACAAAAAAATAACAAACGAAATTATCAAAAATAAAAACAATTACACCTAATCTAATATCCCTATAAAATCCCCCCCCCCCCCCCAAAAAAAATAAAGAAAATCCCTGGCCTACAATAAACTACCAATAGCCCTTAAAAGGGCCTTTTGTAGTGTATTGCCCTAAAGAAATCAGCTCTTTTACCTTGAAAAAAATACAAAGACCCCCCAACAGTAAAACCCACCACCCAGACAACCCCCCAAAATAAAAAACCTAACTCTAACAAAAACCTAAGCTACCCATTGCCCTGAAAAGGGCATTCAGCTCTTTTACATTGCCCTGAAAAGGGCATTCAGCTCTTCTACCTAAAGCCCAAAACCCTAATCTAAAAAAAACCCCCACCCAACATTTTTAAAAAAAAACTAACACTAACCCCCGAAAATCCACTCACAGTTTCTGAAGTCCGGACATCCATCCTCATCCAGGCGGCGAGAAGTCTTCATCCAGGTGGCACGGAGCGGGTCCATCCTTGAAGATATACGCCATACACTGGCGTCCCTTGCACCGCTTTTTCAAAATGGCGTCCCTTGCATTTCTATTGGCTGATTTGATTCTTGAAATTCAAATCAGCCAATAGGATGAGATCTACTGAAATCCTATTGGCTGTTCAAAACAGCCAATAGGATGAGAGCTAATGAAATTCTATTGGCTATTCAAATCAGCCAATAGAATTTCAGTAGCTCTCATCCTATTGACTGATTTGAATTTCAAGAATCAAATCAGCCAATAGGAATGCAAGGGAAGCCATTTTGAAAAGGCGCCCTTGCATTGAAGATCCATTGTAGGGCGGTGACCGTATGAAGAGGACACTTTGCACCGGATGTCTTCAAGGATGGATCCGCTCCGTCAGGATGAAGATAGAAGATGCCGCCTGGATGAAGACTTCTCGCCGCCTGGATAAGGATGGATGTCCGGACTTCAGAAACTGTGAGTGGATCTTTGGGAATTAGTGTTAGGTTTTTTTTTTACATTTTTTGGGTGTTTTTTTTTTTAGATTAGGGTTTTGGGCTTTAGGTAAAAGAGCTGAATGCCCTATTCAGGGCAATGTAAAAGAGCTGAGTGCCCATTCAAGGGCAATGCCCATACAAATGCCTTTTCCGGGCAAAGGGTAGCTTAGGTTTTTGTTAGAGTTATTTTTTTTATTTTGGTGGGTAGGTTGGGTGGTGGGTTTTACTGTTGGAGGTCTTTGTATTTTTTTCAACATAAAAGAGCTGTAGGGCAATGCCCTACAAAAGGTCATTTTAAGGGCTATTGGTAGTTTATTGTAGGCTAGGGTTTTTTTTTATTGGGGGGGGGCTTTTTTTTTAGAAGATTTTTTTTTATTGAGGAGATAAGAGTACAGTTTGGTTACAAAAAAAGAAAAACACAATCACAGGGAACCTGTTGCATAATTAGGCAAGTGACAAGAAGAGAGTATACCATAAAAGGATACATGAAAAGTTTATGTGAGGCATACAATGAAAACAATCAATTCTATTAGGACGGGATACAAATTATATGCTGAAAGCAAAGATAGAAACTTTAAGTTCTAGTTCCTGGAAGTGTTAAATTAGTCCTCATTTTCTATATATAATATACTGTTTGTCATAGTGAGTAGTGATCTGGTGTAGGTGCGTGCGATTAAGAAACACAATAGGAGTAGAATAAGTGGTGAGAGCACCTACAGGTATATGTGAGTGATAATAGTATTTGGCTGCTAATGTAAACTTTGATTGGGGTAAGTCAGCAGACATGAGCTGCTTTAAGTTGGAAGGGGGGGAGAGGGGAGCGGGTGTAGCAATTTGGCTTCTAATTAAGTCAATATGTGTAATATGGTATGGAGAGGACAATGAGTATGTTTTGAGGGAGGTGAATGGGTCAATTAGAATATTAAGAAATATTCGCGGTAGGACAGGCTATAGGTAGGGAATGGGAGGCTGATAGTATTTTTTAGGGGAGTATGGGGTGTCAGTAGATATGTCAGGGAGGGTAGGAGGAGGGTATGCTGAGTGGATGGAGCAAAATATTAAGTAGGAACTGGAGTTTATCCTGGGAATGAAGCGTATGAAGCTATATGGGCCATAGAGTTGAGGGTTGAGTTGTTTACGAGTGAGGGCTGTTCAGCATGTGCATATTGAAAGGAGCATTGAGATAATCGACCTAGTATGATAAATAAGGTTAGAGCTGGGGAATATAAAAGGGTTAGATTAACTAGAACATAGGTATTAGTCTATAGTTCTATGTCCTGAGTTATATTAGCGTTGGTATATGTCCCAGGGTGAAGGTATGTTGGGTACCTAGGATATATTCATGCAGCTTTGAGTAAACCAAGGAGTAAATGCAGTACAGGTTTAGATATAGACATAATATATAAAGCTTAAGTAGGACCTGTATTAGTTGTGGTCTGAGATACCAAGAACAGATGTGCAAAACCTTAGATAACTGTGAACCAAGTGTGGTTAAGGTAAAGGCACTTATCTTATGCAAACATATAACATTTTAGGTAGGGGATACACTATCCTGCCTTATATTAGTGTTAGGATACGTCCCAGGGTGAAGCTATGTTGGGATTACCTAGGGTATATTCATGGAACTTTGAATATTCTGAAAATTAAATGTGTAGATAATCTGAGCAAACAACTGAATAGTAATTGTATGATCAAAAAATGGAAAACAGCAGCAATGGTATAGTACATATGAAATTGGGACCTCGTGTTAACTAATAAACTGCTCCCCTGCTAGTAGGGGACACATGGATCATGGGGGGGTGTAAACAATTTAGGGGGAAATCAAATGAAATAGAAGAAGGTCACTCATGGACCACTGGTAATCTAGTGAGAGAATATTATAGTGGTAGTTGGCAGCAATTATCTAGATATAGTAAAAAGTAAGTAAGGGCACACCATGGTCCTTTGGGATATTCTGCAGTACAAAGCTGACTATTAATGGATGGGAGCTTTAGATTAGAGTATTATGGTAGCAATATTTGTCAGCAATTGTGGGGAACATCCAATTAGTTAAGGAACATTAAATGGTAACGAATGCAGGCTATTACAATATAAATGGTACCAGCTAAGAGTGCCACATACAGATTCAAACATACAGTCGTCATATTAGTGGACTCTCATTTTTTATGTTGAGCATGTTGTCTTGAGAAATAACTTGCAGTAAGATAAGCGCAAAACAGCCCCCAGCAAGAAATCAATAAATGTGTACATGCAAGGAGTCAAGCAGTTTACATCTACTTCAAAACAAAGGCAACTGCAGAGACTTATTGTGCATTAGTCTTCAACCTATTCCTAGTCTCAAGACCAACAAGTGTTGCCTTCTCTTCTGAATCATATGGATTTCTCTGTACTTTGTATCAACCAGGCATCCCCTAGTATCGAGTAACTGCGTTGCATTTGAAAGAACATTGAGCCATAGCAGTAGAGTTGGAGCTGCATCAGTGAGAGTTACCGTTGTCAGGTCTATCTAGGTTGACTGGGCTACAAACGCTCCTAGCAGGATAATAGTGAAGCGGTGGATAGTAAGAGGGAATCTGGGAAAGTTACAGAGAGTTACAGATCCCATGACCGCCAACTCCAAAAGCTTCAGATTGGGCAAGGAGCCAAGAGGAGAGATCAAGGCGAGGGCGCTCCCATCCAAGACTGTGTCCCTCATTGTCTCCAACTCAGGGGTCAGTGTATCTGGTGTGAGATTGTAACGCTCCCTGAGGGGCAGCCGCATCCCCCACAAAGCCGCCAGAGACAGATCACCACCCGAGGTAATGTTGCTATTCTTCACCAGTACTGCAAACCATGCCGCCATTGGTGGATGCTCCATCTTAGGTAGATTTGCTGCTATCTGGATACTGGCCAGCACATTAGGATTAGGACCTTCCATGTTCAAATAAGGATCCTCCACATCCTCCCCCCAGACCAGCCGCAAGAGATTACCGAAGATACAGCTCATTCTCTGTTCCATATCAGCAAGAAGATTGCATGCTGCTGAAGTGAGTTCCTCCTCGATGATTAGAGACATTCTTATGCTTGATCATCCCGTGAGTTGAGTTAGGCGGTCTCCCTGAGTGGCGATGGCAAGAACCGACACCTTATTGTATGTGTGAGCCTCTAGTCAGGGTGGAGGTATTTCTGGGTTGAGTGAGGGCCTCTTGTGTGTGTAGTCTGATCCGGGATGTGCCATGTGGGCTAGCTAGTTGTCGGGAGCTCAGGCTAAGTAGTCAGCTGGATCCGGTGAAAAGCTTCAAGACTCTGAGCTCCTAGTGTGGTTGGTAGTGTACAGGGTTATTTGGAGGCAAGATGGGCTATTTAAGCATCAATTTAGTAGGGATTATTAGGCTGTGAACACGGAGCTTAGCAAAAGTGTGTCCTCTCCATATTGCGGCAAGCTCCGCCTGGGGGGGCTGTTTTATTTTTATAGGGCTATTAGATTAGGTGTAATTGTTTTTATATCTGATCATTTCGTTTGTTATTTCTCGTGATTTAGTGTTTGTTATTTTTCGTATTTTCGTATTTTTCTTTTTTAGTATTAATATTTTTTAGTAGTGTTAGGTTTTTTTATGTGTAATTTAGTTTTTTAATTGGTAGTTATTTTAATTTTAGTATAATAGTTATGTTAGGTTAATTTATAGTTTAAACTTAGGTTTTTTTTAATTTCACAGGTAAGTTTTTATTTATTTTATGATAGGGATATTGTAATTTTAATATAAAGTTAGGGGGTTGTTAGGTTTAGGGGTTAAAAGGTTATTTAGTGGCGGTGATGTGGGAGGCCAAAGGTTTAGGGGTTAATAAATGTATTATAGTGGCGACTTTGTCGGGAGCGGCAGATTAGGGGTTAATAACTTTATTTTGGTGTCGGCGATGTCGGGGCGGCAGATTAGGAGTGTTTAGACTTATGTTAGGTTTAAACTTAACTTTTTTTCCCCATAGACATCAATGGGATTGCTTTACGGCGATCGCCATTCCACGCTTCAGGTGTTAGGTTTTTTCTAACTCTCTCTCCCCATTGATGTCTGTGGGGAAAGCGTGCACGAGCACGTCAAATCAGCCCTTGGATCTTGTGCGGTATGGAGCTTAATGCCACCATATTGCACGCACAAGGAGGCTTCTCAGAAACTCATAATAGCAGCACTATGGAGAGTGAAATAGCGCAATTTTTGTTGTGTTCATTTTGCACCCTGATAAGCGCAAAACTCGTAATCTAGGTGTCACAGAGTGGATCAGTGTGAAATAAAAGAAAAGCTTTAGCAGCTCAAAGTCACAGTGAGAGACAGCAGCAGATGGATCCCTGCACCAGAAGACAGCATAAAGCCTTATTGTTCTCTAATTCTAAGGATTCTGCCGTCCCAGAGGCCATAACTGCTCTGCTAAGTGCAAGGTATAAATCCGCTGAAAACTGTGATGCTACAAAAGATAAAAGCTCAAATCAAAACAAGTAGAATAATTCTAATCCAATGTAAACGCGCAGTTTCTAGATTTAAAAGGCACCATTTGGATTTAAAGATCCCTAGCTCAGAAATCATATCCACAAAAGCTCCTACTGTAAAGGGTGAACATCCCCCAAGATATCTGAATTATGAGGATCAGAAGAAGAAGATTGACTAATCTCATCTAAGTTCTCTGTGTTTGACACTGAGTACAAATTTTACTGGTCTGGAGCAGCTGTGCCAGGAATCGTCTATGAACCAGCAATTCTTTGTAAAATAAACAAACTGTATAGAAATCCATTATTAGCTGCAGTTTCTTAGATTTGTTACACACCCCATTCTTTTTGTGTCCCTTTTGTTCTGCTTTTGAAATACGATTGCTTTATTTAATTAGTACCCACTTAGTGCAAAAACTACTGATTTCTGAGTCATAGAAAACATTAACTGGCATAGGGCCAGATTACAAGTGGAGCTGTATTTTGCGCTTAACTCTGCTAGAATTAAGATTTTTGCACTAATCGGGTAGCTTATAATATCACGTGCGCTTTCACATATTCCCCCATAGAAGTCAATAGAGAAAAAAAAGTGCAAAATAACACGATCACATATTCTCATTCATGCTAACCCGACATTAAAATATAAATATTTCATATTCCATTGTTCTTTACGTAACTGAATGTTCTATGAATTCATAAATAAATATTTCGATATATTTCTGAGGTTTTTGGTTCAATATATATTTATACCTATACATCTATATGATAGATATGTACAGTACAGCTATATATAGGAATATCTATTTATAAATACTTAGAACATATTCTGCTATGTGCAGAACATTGAAATGTGAAATATTTACAGTAAATACATAGTTAAAATCTTTATTAAAAATAAATATTGCATAAATATGTTTTTACATGTTTTCATCTACTTAAATGCAATGGTCTCCAATCAATGCACTTTTATATGTCTGTATATGTGTACATATATATGTATGTGTTTATATGTGTATATATGTCTGTTTATGTGTACATATATATGTATGTGTTTATATGTGTATATATGTCTGTATATGTGTACATATATATGTATGTGTTTATATGTGTATATATGTCTGTATATGTGTACATATATATGTATGTGTTTATATGTGTATATATGTCTGTATATGTGTACATATATATGTATATGTTTATATGTGTATATATGTCTGTTTATGTGTACATATATATGTATGTGTTTATATGTGTATATATGTCTGTTTATGTGTACATATATATGTATGTGTTTATATGTGTATATATGTCTGTATATGTGTACATATATATGTATGTGTTTATATGTGTATATATGTCTGTATATGTGTACATATATATGTATGTGTTTATATGTGTATATATGTCTGTATATGTGTACATATATATGTATATGTTTATATGTGTATATATGTCTGTTTATGTGTACATATATATTTATGTGTTTATATGTGTATATATGTCTGTATATGTGTACATGTATATTTATGTGTTTATATGTGTATATATGTCTGTATATGTGTACATATATATTTATGTGTTTATATGTGTATATATGTCTGTATATGTGTACATGTATATTTATGTGTTTATATGTGTATATATGTCGGTATATGTGTACATATATATTTATGTGTTTATATGTGTATATATGTCTGTATATGTGTACATATATATTTATGTGTTTATATGTGTATATATGTCTGTATATGTGTACATGTATATTTATGTGTTTATATGTGTATATATGTCTGTATATGAGTGCATATATATGTATGTGTTTATATGTGTATATATGTCTGTATATGTGTACATGTATATTTATGTGTTTATATGTGTATATATGTCTGTATATGTGTACATGTATATTTATGTGTTTATATGTGTATATATGTCTGTATATGTGTACATGTATATTTATGTGTTTATATGTGTATATATGTCTGTATATGTGTACATGTATATTTATGTGTTTATATGTGTATATATGTCTGTTTGCATGCACAATAATTTAGTGCTCCACTTCTAATCTAGCCTTAAAGGTATAAATTGTCCTCAAAAAGTTATAGCTATTTTAGGATTATCTGGTTAATTGTTTTAATGATCCACTTTTAATACAAAATTGTGCGTTATTCTTAGCACAAGGCCGTGCACTAGATAATGAACCTTGCGCTATTGATTGCACCATTTATGGGGAAATTACATTTTTACTTTATTGTCTCATTATAGGGACATAAAACCCCAAATGTGTCTTTCATGATTCATATAGAGCATAATATTTTCGATTTTACTTCTACTATGTAGTTTGTTTTGTTCTCTTGGTATCCTTTGTTGAAAAGCATACCTAGGTAGCCTCAGGAGCAGCTATGCATTAACGGGAACTAGCTGTTGAGTGGCTGCCCTTATATCTCTCTTGTGATTGGCTTAACCAATGTGTTCAGCTAGCTCCCAGTAGTGCATTGCTGCACCTTAAACAAAGAATACCAAAAGAATGAAGGAAGTTTATAAAATATGTAAATTAGAAAGATGTTTAAGATGGAATGCTTTATCTGAATCACGACAGTTTTATATCCCTTTATGTAAAATCTGAAAGCAGACAAACATAGAACTGGAGTGCTTTATTTAATTAGATGACGTTTCATTCTGTAGTAATTAAGATATATTGTCTAATCAAAGCTAAACTGTGGCTGTTACCAGAACGACATCTATAAGTATTCTGCATATGTAAACCCTTATCAGCCGCAAGCTGTGCTACTGACTTGTATAATAAAGAGCGGCACAAGGTTATACGGTGATAAGGCTTTCTATTGCTTCTGCTGTATGCTGCTAGTATGTCTCTGTATTCTAATAGAATACATTTATCTACCAAGTAATCACCTCTGGGGTTAACTTAAAGGGACAGTCTAGTAGAAATTTAAATGCACATAGATTTATTACATCTTTGAATAGAAACACATTTGCAATATACAGTATGCTTCTAGTAAAGGTTATCAATCATTGTTTTAGTGTTAACATTTTTCTTTGCACGTGCATGTGAAGCATAGCTAGATATTGTCACCTATCCACATTTTAAATACTGCAGCTGCTCAGATTATTAGTGGAGTTTGAATCATGTCACAAATTAACACATTTAATTATTACCAGATGGTACAAGGATCTTAGGCTCTCTGAGCAAGTACTGTGTTTAAAATGCTGGTGCACGTTGCATATGTAAATACTCTTTTAAAACAGTTATAGCTTTTATTAGAAGCATTTTTGCTAATACATGTATATTACAAAAATGCTTCTGTTCAATACCGAAATACATTCATGTGGTTTCCCATTTTGGCTGGAATATCCCTTTAAAGGAACTTCAAGCTCAAAAGTTAATTCCCCGTAAAGGGGAAGGTTACGAGTGGCGCACTAACAGTTACGCACAAGCAAAAAGGAGTTTATCGCAGGTGTTTGAGTCTGTCTGGGTTAGCGTTCGGATTACACGTTAAAAATACGATACAATCGTGATTTACGCTAGAATGATTACCGCGCCCTCAGAGCTCTGGTTAACTGTTTAAACAAAACAAAAAAAGTGTCACAAAACACATAAGTACGGTTACACTCATAATAACACCATCTAATAAAAATAATAAAAAAATGTATTTAAAAAAAAAGTGCCCAAAGATGTCAGATCTCAGGTGTTAGAAAAAAAGGCAGACAAAGGGCTTTAACATAGAGATACATACATATACATGTCTAAAAATGTGTGTATATATATATATATATATATATATATATATACTAGTCCTAAAGCCCGTGTACACGGGCCATTTTTTGCAGTACAGCGGTCCCACCCCTTGCTCTCTCTCTATCCCCCCTCTCTTTTGCTCTCTCTATCCCCCCTCTCTTTTGCTCTCTCTCTCCCCCTCTCTTTTGCTGTCTCTCTCCCCCCTCTCTTTTGTGCTGTCTCTCTCCCACTCTCTTTTGTGCTGTCTCTCTCCCCCTCTCTTTTGTGCTGTCTCTCTCCCCCCTCTCTTTTGTGCTCTCTCCCGCCTCTCTTTTGTGCACTCTCTCTCCTCACTTTTGTGCACTCTCCCCCCTCTCTTTTGTGCTCTCTCCCCCCTCTCTATTGTGCTCTCCCCCCTCTCTTTTGTGCTCTCTCCCCCCTCTCTTTTGTGCTCTCTCCCCCCTCTATTTTGCTGTCTCTCTCCCCCTCTCTTTTGCTGTCTCTCTCCCCCCCTCTCTTTTGCTGTCTCTCTCCCCCTCTCTTTTGTGCTCTCTCCCCCTCTCTTTTGTGCTCTCTTTCTTGTGCTCTCTCCCTGTCTCTCTCTTGTGCTCTCTCCCCCTCTCTCTTTTGTGCTCTCTCCCCCCACTCTTTTGTGCTCTCTCCCCCCTCTCTTTTGCTGTCTCTCTCCCCCCCTCTCTTTATCCTCCCTCTTCTGCTCTCTCTATCTCCTTCTTTTTAGAGCTCTCTGTCTCAATCAATCACTGTGCACTCGCCCGGCATCTGGCCCTGCCTAGCCCCGCCTGCGTCACGCTCGGCCCCGCCCAGCCCCGTCCACGTCGTGGTTGTCCCTGCCCGTGCCATGCCCGGTCATGCCCACCTGCACCGCTGGCCACACCCACTCCACCACACGCGACGCCAGGAGGTAGACACTGACAGAAGGCCAGGTGTGTTTGTCCTCGTGCGCAGTCTCTACTGCGCATGACAGCTTCGGACAAACACACTTGGCCTTTTATTATATAGGATATGCGTGTGTGTATGTATCTTTATGTGTATATATGTATTTACAGACATGTATACACATCAAAAACACATAAATACACTTGTAGACATCTACAGACATACTGTATATAGAAGTGTATTGGAGACTTTTGCAGTTAAAGGGACACTGAACCCACATTTTTTCTCTCATGATTCAGATAGAGCATGCATTTTAAGCAACTTTCTAATTTACTTCTATTGTCATTTTTTCTTCATTCTCTTGCTATCTTTATTTAAAAAAGAAGGCATCTAAGCTAAGGAGACAGCAATTTGTTGGTTCAGCACAATGGACAGCAATTGTTTATTGGTACTGTCCAATCAGCAAGGACAACTCAGGTTGTTCACCAAAAATGGGCCGGCATCTAAACTTACATTCTTGCTTTTCAAATAAACATACCAAAAGAATGAAGAAAATTTGATATAGGAGTCAATTAGAAAGTTGTTTAAAATTGCATGCTCTATCTGAATCACGAAAGAAGAAATTTGGGCTCAGTGTCCCTTTAAGTAGCTGAAAACATGAAAAATCATATTTATGCAATATTCATATTTAAGAATTTTTAAATATATATTCCTTTCCTATATATATATATATATATATATATATATATATATACCTATATTTAATCATCTATATATAGGTATAGATATATATATATATTTTATAAAAAAACATCAAATATATGTAGAAATATGTAGTTATGAATAAATATTACATATTCTTCTATGTGAAGAACATTGAAATGTGAAATATTCATATTTTTATATCGGGTTAGTGCACTTGAGAATATGTGATCGCGTTAGCGAGTGAGTAGGGTGTTAGTTTTTTCCGCCCACTTTTTTTTGCTCTATTGACTTCTATGGGGGAATAGGTTACTGTGCGCACGATATTCTAACTTTGACTTTTTGCACACATCGGGTTAGCACATGAGCGAAAACTTTTTACTTGCAATTTGTAATACAAACGCTACCCGACGCACTGAAAAAAGCATAATTCTAGTGGAGTTAGCGTGCGAGCAGGAGCCTTAAATACCGCTCCACTTTTAATCTGGCCAAAAATGTATAATTATGCACAGTAAAAGCAATATACGCCAAGTTTTGACAAGCCTCTTGCACATGTGTATTCTATCTCCTTTGTTGTGGACTGCTATAAATGAGCTCCTGCACTGATCAAGTTATAAATGCACAGCCTCTTTATCCAAGAATCCTTCTCTATGTGAATTATTATGGATTCCTAAACATACTCGAAACCCAAATTTATCTTCCAATTTCATTATCCATTCCAATTTTACATTTTGAGATGAATAATCTTCCTAATATGGCTCCTCACCCCCCCCCCCCCCCGATACATTTTCTTACAGGGCTACTCTTTGCACTACAGGACTCCCACCATGACACGTGGAATTAGTATAGTACAGGATTTATTTCAAAATAATGTATTGTTTTCAACATCTCAGTTCCAAAGTTAGTATTGTGCCAACCCTTCCTCTCCACTTGTAAGTATATTCATCTAAGTAGCTTTTGGATTCCTGGCAGATTTGTGAGTTCTTCACTTAAGCAGCGGAGGTGGAAATCGGGCAAACAAATCCTATGTATACTTTCTTTGTTAAAACATTTTCTACTAGTCACTGGGAAACCTCAATTGTTCTTACTGTAGATTTGGACTTATAGATTTCTGCCATTATCTCAACTAAGAAAGTGATCCACTGTACTACATTATGTGAAATGTATTTAACGATCTTGACCCAGTGGCCACTCACACCTTGTGCCTTTTTAAAATCTTGTATACTAACTCTCTAGAGTGTTGGAGAGACTGTGGTAGAGTGGGCTCCTCAGCATACATTTGGTGGGAATGCCAAAAGATACCAGACTTTTAGGTTTGGTCCTTCCTGTGCTGCTTAAAGATGGGTATCAAGTTTCTAAACTGTCCTCAAGCTGGCTTATTTCATTTGTTGCCTAATACAATTACCTCATTATCAACTCAATGAATGTTTGCTGTCAAAATTATCTAAATGGTTTTAGCTAGATATTGTCGCCAGATGGGCTGTCCCTGATGGTCCCAGGTCCTTGCATTTCTTGATTATGTGGAAATTGATATTTTCTGTTCTCAATGGTAGATTATTAGTCCAGAGATAAACAGAGCTATGACTTTGATAACACATCCCCTCCCCTTTTTTAATACATATATACACGTTTATTTTTTATATAGGGTGGTGGGTATCAAGGGGCATATATGGAGGACACACTCCCTCAATCCTTACTGCTGCTTTAAATAGCAATTCACTTCATTAAATTTGCCTTGATATTTTGAATTTCAAACTATTTGTCTGGTTTCTTTTTGGAGTTAAGGTTGGACTCTTATTGTAGATTGTAATTTTTACGGACTAGAATTTTCCTACCGCACGTAAAGTAACACTCTATTTAAAGATTATCATTTTGATTCACTTGCCATTAACACTCTTGTGATACTATTGTCACTTGTGACTCTATTCAGTATTGTATTAAAAATGATTCAATAAAAAATAAATGTTATAAATGTTCAGGTCACAAATGTTGTGCAGTTTGCAGGACTGTTCTCTGACAATTTGCCTACTCCATGCACATTCACCATTCTCTACCCAACTCAATCCATGTCAGCCAATCACAAGCAGATGTAGGAGATTTCCTTGCCAGCCAATTAACATCAATACAAATATTTGAGAATCTATTGTAAATCAGCCATAGAGCACATTAGCTATGCCTATCAAGCTTAGATCACCAATATGCTCCCCATCCATTACTTTCCACCCAACTCAATCCCAGAGATCCAATGGCCATAACAGGAAATGTAGGATATTTCCTTTCCAGCCAATTAACACAAATATAAATATTTAGTATCTATATCAGCCAATGAGCATATTAACTATGCTTATAAATTTTAGATTACTGATAAACTACTCATCCACTACCAAACACCCAACTATATCCTTGACAACCAATGGCCATAACAACATATTTAGGAGATATCCTTGTCAAGTTGTCAGCCAACGAGCACCAATACAAATGTATAAGTATCTATAACAGCCAATGAGCATATGAGCTGTTCGTGTCATGCTTAGATCACTAATAAACGAAAGGATTCCTGTTTCCCAGCTGATGGGTACTAACACAATACAAGCTGTACACAACAGTATATTTCATAAAACATTCAATTTATCTTTAAAAAGCTTTTTTTTATTTCAATAATGTTTCTAACTAGTCCAATTGCTTGTCTTTCATATGCAAATGTCAGCTTTCCTCATCCCTTTAGCTTAAAGATCTGCAGCATTCTGTTAAAGTAAGAATGGATCTTTTGTGTCGCATACATTTGAGTGCGCTAGTTACCAAAAGCTATTATATACCCAACGCTGTTACTTTCATCTGTCACATCATCCACAACAGGTTCCAGCCATATTTAGAAACTTGCTAATAAAATCCTTGTTATATCACACTTTAGTAAACAATATTTACATTTAAAAAAAAGATACATACCTCTTTTAACTCCAAAAACACAGTTTTATCATTTAGATTATTATAACCTTGGTGCCTAAATAATCTGGATTTTATTAAAGACAGGAGGTGAATATTTTGCATCAAATGTTTAATGTCTTCTAAACCACCTCAAAGAAACACAGTAACAAAAAAAAACAACCAATGAGCACAGAGGGAACAATATAACAACATAAACACAAAAAATAACGTCCTCCTTTTGCTGCTGGAACAGAAGTAGGGACTCCAACCGTAGAAAGAGAAACTGTAATCACACCATGAAGAACATTGTGTAGAACAGAACACAGTCCTCAAGAACCGGAAGGAGACCAAACAATTCAACTGAAAAAGAAAAGTATAAAAGCTATAGAAAAACAAAAGGTTAACAACACAATAATCTAACACTCAAAACATGTTTTTTTGTTAATATATATTGCAGGGAGATGATGAAAAATACCTCCTGTCTTTAATAAAATCTAGATTATTTAGACACCAAGGTTATAATAATCTTAATTTTATGGCAATACAGGAGGCTTCATATTTTGCATTTTATGCCCAGAAAGAACATAGTGAAATGTAAGAGAAACATGTTTAAAATAGAATTGAGAAATAACTGAGGCAGAGGACCAATCCGCTGCTTTAAACAAATCCTGTAAATTACAGCCCACCAGAAAAGGATAAATTCCTGCCTCAGACATCAAATTTACCTAGTCAAAGTAGGGACATAAGAAATAAGCAAAGACCTCAAGGAGGAACTACAGACTATTTAAGACAAAGGGCTACACATAATTAAGGCTCCACTGGAAAAGAAGGGTAATATTAGGATTTAGATGACAACTTGGTTCTACGAGAAATGGAAAAGGAAACAAAACTTCTTTTGGAGAAAATTAGATATGAACATCCAGAGCTCTAAAAACCCTTTGAAAGGACACAAGGCAGAGAAGCATGGGCAACTTAGCAGAAAGCTGGTTGAGGGAAATGGACACATTACAAGGCCATCTTCTGAGGAAAGTATCAAGCTGACATCCGAAAAACTCAAATAGCAAGGTTGTGGAGGTTTCTTAAACTTAATTGCACTAAGTAATTGGCAGACCAAAGAATATTTACTCACTGGAACAACATCAAAAGGAAGATGACCATCCGATAAAGCCGAGTGTAAATGCTTGGCCATACGATATGCATTTCACTGAGAAAAAAGCTTTCTGGAAAGTTCACAATCATGGAAGAAAAGCAGAAAATGAATGTCCCTTTCCATACACCAACAAACCCAGAATGACCAGGCTGAAGCATAACATTTTCTAGTACCTTGAGCTCTGGATTCATGCAAAAGGAGGCTATGCTTGTGAAAAAAGACTCTTGGAAGACCAGGATACCCTGAAATTTGCCAAACAGGGGTATCAGATAATCCAGGACCAAAAGAGGGTAGGGAAGTTTCTGAGCATCCATGAGGAGATCTGTAAGATTGGGAATGAGAAGTGGACAGGTTGAGCAGGGGGCAAACCATGGTTGTGTTAACCACCAGGGAGTGATCGGGGTCAAAAGGTACTGGAAATGCCAAACAGAAAAAAATTAGTGTCTTAGTAATCAAGGCCAAGGGTGGGAATGCATAGGCTCCCCAATTGGACCAAACCTGAACAAAAGCATCCCCTCGCATTCTGGATCTGTGAGCCAACTGAAAGATTGGGGAAGTTGACGATTGGTCCATGATGCAAAAAGATCACCAGTCAGTGGGCCAAAATGCTCCTGAATCCATAAAAGCAATGCAACAATTCATCATCTAATTGCTGGAGTCTCTAATGATGAGAGAATCCACAGTGACATTGGATTTGTCCAGGCAGAAATCATGTGCTCCAAACAGAAATGATTAAACTGGGAAGTAAGATACAATAAAATCTTCAATCTGGTCCCACCAAGTCGATTGATATACTGAACTGCTGAGATGTTGTCCATTCACAAGAGAATTCAGAAATCTGTTGACTTTGGAGAAGCTGCGGATCGCAAAAGAGCCAACCAAACATTGACATAGGAATCTCCTTAGTCTAACAAGCTGGCATCAGATGAAATAATGAAATCTAGGGCACACCCAAAAATCGCCCTGCCATTCCATGCCTCGCATGTGATGAAGCCACCAAAACATCTCTGCATACAAGTAATTTGTTAGAAAAAATTGATGGTTGTGGGAATGTGCCTTCAGAAAGGACTGATGCCCGTTTCTAAAAAAGTCACTGGTCAAGACATGGTTTTCAATGCCAACACTCGCAGGGGCAGCCCTCATGGATATCTATAAAAAATGGACTGTCCCTGCAAGTGGCAAGGAGGCCTATTTATCAAGCCGTCAACCTCAAATACGCTGGAATTCCGCAGCGCAATTGTGGCGAGCCTGATTCGCCTTATTTATCAAAGCCTACAGACCAGCAAAAGTTGAAATCTGTGATGTAACATACAATCCTCTGGTCTCAATCCGACACAGATCAATGCTTACGTCATTACAGATGTTCCAAATACGATTCGGCAATATCTGACAACTTTTGCAAGTTATCAAACTGCTAACAGGTACGCTCGCCACTATTCCAGCCCAGCGTACCTGGTTTTCAATCCGCCACCCTGGAGGCCGCGGATGCCATAGGAATCAATGGGAGTCTGAAAGCAGCGAAAGCTTATGTTTGATGCTGCCCGATATCCCATTGATTTCTATGGTAGTAAACCAGTAATGTTTACACCTAACACCCTAACATGTACCCCGTGTCTAAACACCTCTAATCTGCTGCCCCAACATCGCCGCCACCTACATAAAATATATTAACCCCTATCCCGCTGCTCCCGGACCCCACCGCAACCTACATAATGTTATTAACCCCTATACCGCCGCTCCCGGACCCCGCCACAACTAAATAAAGTTAATAACCCCTAAACCGCCGCTCCCGGAGCCCACCGCAACTAACTAAATGTATTAACCCCTAAACCCCTGGCCTCCCACATCACTACCACTTACTAAACCTATTAACCCCTAAACCGCCAGCCCCACACATCGCCATAAACTAAAATCAGCTATTAACCCCTAAACCTAACAACCCGCTAACTTTACATTAAATATTAACTCATCCCTATCTTATAATAAATTTAAACTTACCTTTAGAAATAAAATAAACTATATTAAACTATTAATTACCTACCTTACCTATTATACTAAAATTACATTAAACTATATTAAACTATTAATTAACAAACCCTAACAATTATACTAAAATTACATTAAACGATATTAAACTACTAATTAACCTACCCTAACTATTATACTACAATTACATTAAACTATATTAAACTATTCATTAACCTACCCTAACTATTATTCTAAAATTACATTAAACTACAAATTAAATTAACTATATTATATATTTTAAAACCTAACCCTACTCAAGTTATTTAAATCTACTATAAAGAATTACTAAGTTACAAAAAACTAACAACTAAGTTAAACAAAATAAAAAACACTAAGTTACAAAAAAAAACAAAAAACACTAAATTACACAAAATAAAAATAAATTATCAAATATTTAAACTAATTACACCTAATCTAATAGCCTTATGAAAATAAAAAAGCCCCCCCAAAATAAAAAAAACCCTAGCCTACAATAAACTACCAATGGCCCTTAAAAGGGCCTTTTGCGGTGCATTTCCTCAAAGAAATCAGCTCTTTTACCTGTAAAAAAAAATAATACAAATAACCCCCCAACAGTAAAACCCACCACCCACACAACCAAACCCCCCAAATAAAAATCTATCTAAAAAACCTAAGCTCCCCATTGCCCTGAAAAGGGCATTTGGATGGGCATTGCCCTAAAAAGGGCATTTAGCTTTTTTCCTTGCCCCAAGTCCCTAATCTAAAATTAAAACCCACCCAATAAACCCTTAAAAAAACCTAACACTAACCCCCGAAGATCCACTTACAGTTTTTGAAGATCCGACATCCATCCTCAACGAAGCGGCAGAAGTCCTCAGCGAAGCCGGCAGAAGTCTTCATTCAAAAGGGCCGAAGTCTTCATCCAACCGGGCAGAAGTCTTCATCCAGATGGCATCTTCTATCTTCATCCATCTGGCGCGGAGCGGCTCCATCTTCAAGACATCCGGCGCGGAGCATCCTCTTCTTCCGACGTCTTCTTTACAATGAGGTTTCCCTTAAAATGACGTCATCCAAGATGGTGTCCCTTACATTCCGATTGGCTGATAGAATTCTATCAGCAAATCGGAATTAAGGTTGAAAAAATCCTATTGGCTGTTGCAATCAGCCAATAGGATTGAGCTTTCATCCTATTGGCTGATCCAATCAGCCAATAGGATTGAGCTCGCAATCTATTGGCTGATTGGATGGGGGTTAATAACAGTGGGATAGGGATTAATAACTTTAGTTGTGGTGGGCTCCGGCAGCAGTGGGATGGGGGTTAATAACTTTATTTAGTTGCGGCAGGGTCTGGGAGCGGCGGGATGGGGTTTAATAACTTTTTCTAGTTGCGGCAGGGTACGGGAGCAGCGGGTTAATAACTTTATTTAGTTGCGGCAGGGTCATGGAGCAGCGGGATGGGGGTTAATAACTTTATTTAGTTGCGCCAGGGTCCGGGAGCAGCGGGATGGGGGGTTAATAACTTTATTTAGTTGCGCCAGGGTCCGGGAGCGGTGGGATAGGGGTTAAACATTTTATTATAGTGGCGGTGTTTAGTGACAGGGTATAAATAAAGCTGGGAAAAAGCCGATTAGCAGCGAGATTGATGACTGTTAGTTAACAACAGTCTGCTGCTCATCACCCCGTACTTGGTGCTCGGCTTTTTGACAGCTTTTTTGATAAATAAGGAGAGCGTATTCAGGTCCGCGGCCGCGATGTTATGCGAGCGTATTGGTCCCAGTGAATGCAGCACAGTTGACGGCTTGATAAGTAGGCCTCATGGTGTGTTCCATACAAATAATGAGAGCTCTCTGTTAGGTAAAAGTACGCAATGGAGGGCAAATTACTACGCTATGTGGAGCACCTTTATTTCTTTTAGCGTCTCTAGTTTTGGCGTCTGATATGAAACTGTGACAAGTAAGTACTTAACATTAATAACATGAATACATGGAGATATTGACAAAGGTTGTATGTGATAATGATCTGTGGATTACAATACCTTGCATTATGCAGTACAACTTTGATATGACAATACACCAGGATGATATTATGTATATAAGGAATGAATAGGAGGGCGGTTTACCACACTAAAAAGTATTAATTTTTTTCTTTTTTTTCTCTCCTTTTCATTTTGAAACATGATATTTGTATATAGTAGCGCGATTCACTTATCATTATAACTGTTTTCCCCTTGTGCACAAATACTGCCTATTTTATTTTGAACTATATGTATGGATTCACTCCCATCTCTTTTGTTTGGTTTTTATGTATAAGCATTATGATTCATTATTGATTTCTGAGGTGGTTTCATCTGTGATGAGGGGGTGGGCTTGTACACCTGTTAAATACACTGTTTGAATCTCACATTTTCACTTAGTCTGATGAAAGGGTGAGATCCTTGAAACGTCACGTATTGTTTGTGTGCCAATAAAAGCACTTTTTCATTAAATCCAGTGAGTGCATGCTGATTATGGACTCATGTATATATATATATATATATATATATATATATATATATATATATATATATATATATATATATATATACATACATATACATATATACAAGAGTATGTGTATGTATAAATATATTTATGAGTGCTATTAATTTAGCTTGATCTGTATTTTTGTGCTCCACTTATAATCTGTGACCAAATGTTCCCAGTTATTTATCTTGTTGACTTAGTAGTAAACAAGTCATACACAAACATGGTCAAATTCTAGTTGTTGACACCATTGAGAATTAGGGATGCTACATGCAATTGGGGGCGTTTGTCCACCTATAAGGTAATTCAGAATCTGGTTTGATGTTTGAAACCAATTGATCAGAGAATGTGCTGCAGGAACTTGTCAGAGACAGAGAGTAGAATGATCAGTAGAGAGGCCAGTGGTCAGGTCAAAACCAAGCATCAAAACAGAAGGATGAGACAAGGGGGCCAATTCATCAAGCTTGGAATGGAGCTTAATGCAGCTGTTTCCGTGCGAGCCTTCAGGCTTGCCGGAAACAGGAGTTAAGAAGCAGCGGTCTAAAGACGGGTGCTCCTTAACTCGTATGCCTTCTCTGAGGAGGCAGACAGCAATCTGCCCGATCGCAAACAATCGGTTGATTGGCACCCCCTGTCGGCATTTATCTATGTGCGGCGGACATGATCGTTAGAGTGGATCATGTCCGTCCGCACTTTCATAAATCGGCCTCATTATCTTTAACCAGGAAACAGTTCCAGTAATATTTAGCCAATAAATCAATCTCACCTAGATTACGAGTTGTGCGTTACGGTTTTAATGCTGAAAAAAAATTCAATTTCAGCATAAAAACAGTAACGCAGCCATTACGAGTCTTGTCGGTATAGCTATAACGCAAGCATTTTAGCCTGTAACGCAACGTCAATCCCACACTCAAAAAAATAACGTTTTTTGCATGGGATTTCCATAGCGCCTGTATTACAAGTTGTGCGGTGAGGCTAAAATCCTTATGTTACAGCCTATACCGACACGATCCATTCCGCTATCTGAAAGAAGTAGTTATGAGTTTTACGCCATAAAAATGTTTCACAAAACTCATAACTAAAGTGTTACAAAATACACTAACTCCCATAAACTACCTATTAACCTCTAAACCGAGGCCCTCCCGCATCACAAACACTATTTAAAACTTATTAACCCCTAATCTGCCGCCCGCCCACATCCCCGCCACTATAATAAAGTTATTAACCCCTATTCCGCCGCTCCCGACACTGCCGCCACTAATAAAAGTTATTAACCCCTATTCCGCCGCTCCCCAACATCGCGGCCACTATAATAAAGTTATTAAACCCTATTCCCATACACCCCAACATTGCCACCACTATAATTAAGTTATTAACCCCTATTCCCCCGCACCCCAACATCACTGACACTATAATAAATCTATTAATAAATCTATTAACCCCTATTCTGCTGCTCCCCGAACCTCTGGCCTCCCACATCACCGCCACAACCCCTAAACCGACAGCCCCAAAATCGCAAAAAACTAAATTAAACTATTAATCCCTAAACCTAACCTTAATAAAAATTACAATATCCCTATCTTAAAATAAATAAAAACTTACCTGTGAAATTAAAAAAACCTAAGTTTAAACTAACAATTAACCTAAAATTAAAATAACTACAAATTAAAAAAACTAAATTACACATTAAAAAAAACTAACACTACAAAAAAAATTAAGTCTAAAATTACAAAAAATAAAAAAATACTAAATTACAAAAAATAACAAACAAATTTATAAAAAATAAAAACAATTACACCTAATCTAATAGCCCTATAAAAATGCCCCCCCCAAATAAAAAAAACACTAACCTACAATAAACTACCAATAGCCCTTAAAAGGGCCTTTTGTAGGGCATTTCCCTAAAGAGATCAGCTCTTTTACTTGTAAAAAAATACTAAGATCCCCCAACCGTAAAACCCACCACCCAACCAACCCCCAAAATAAAAAACCTAACATTAACTAAAACCTAAGCTACCCATTGTCCTTAAAAGGGCATTCAGCTCTTTTTCATAAAGCCAAAGCCCTAATAAAAAAAAAAAAATCACCCAAAAAGATTTTAAAAAAACCTAACACTAACCCCCGAAGATCCACTCACAGTTTCTGAAGTCGGGACATCAAGGCGGCGAGAAGTCTTCATCCATCTAGGCGGAGTCTTCTATCTTCATCCAGGCGGCGTCTTCTATCTTCATCCCGGCGGCGCGAAGCGGGTCCATCTTTGAAGACATCTGGTACGGAGCGTCCTCTTCATACGGTCATCACCGTGCACTGAATCTTTAATGCAAGGGAGCCTTTTCAAAATGGCGTTCCTTGCATTCCTATTGGCTGATTTGATTTTTGAAATTCAAATCATCCAATAGGATGAGAGCTACTGAAATCCTATTGGCTGTTCAAATCAGCTAATAGGATGAGAGCTAATGCAATTCTATTGGCTATTCAAATAAGCCAATTGAATTTCAGTAGCTCTCATCCTAGGGATTAGGGGTTAATAACTTTATTTCGGTGTCTGCGATGTCGGGGGCGGCGGGATTAGGGGTGTTTAGACTTTAGAGCTTTTCATTCCGTTCTTCAGGTGTTTTCAGTTTTTTTTTTCTAACACTCTCTCCCCATTGATGTCTATAGGGAAAGCATGCACGAGCACGTATTCTCAGCCCTTGGATTTTGTGCGGTATAGAGCTTATCGCCACCATATCACACACACAAGGAGGCTTTTCAGAAACTTGTAATGGCAGCGCTATGGAGGGTAAAATATCGCAACTTTTAATGCGTTTGTTTCGCACCCTGTTTAGCGCAAAACTCGTAATCTAGGGGTCTGTGAATAGTGAATCTTAATAAAAGGGTCAGACAGGTAGCTTAAAGGGATACTAAACCCAATTTTTTTCTTTCATGATTCAGATAGAGCTTGAAGTTTTAGGCAACTTTCTAATGTATTCCTAATATCATTTTTGTACTCTTGGTATCTTTATTTGAAAAAGCAGGAATCTAAGCTATGGAGCTAGCCCATTTTAGGTTCAGAACCCTGGGTAGCACTTGCAAGTTGGTGGCTAAATGTACCCACCAATCAGCAAGCGCTACCCAGGTGCTGATAAATAAAGATACCAAGAGAACAAAAACATGATAACAGTAGTAAATTAGAAATTGCATGCTCTACCTGAATCATTAAAATAAAATAAAATGGGTTAGTATCCCTTTAAGACAAAAACTTTGCCAGGGTCAGGGCCAGAAGACAGGAACACAAACACTTTAGTTTACAAAGGAAATAACCATTGAATGGGAGTCTGAGATGACGTTTTAATGATCCCTTTAAGGGTTGGTGACGGGGCCTTTGCCTGCGGGTTTTTTTATGTTCTATAATAAACAAGATAGTTTATATGTATTTAAAACAACTATTTCATGATTACACTACTGTAATATGCTTCAGATTGTACTATATATACAAATGTATTACAAATGTTATAAATCTACCATTAGGTTGCATGTATGAGCTGTATTATGTACATTATGCCTAAATGGCAAGAGATGTTGTATTTTACACTTGGTTCCGTTTTACAGATGCAAATATACAAACATTAAAAAATGCAAACGTTTCTGATATCCAAACATTTTCTGGTTCCAAGCAGTTCAGATAAAGGGTTTTGTACCTGAAAGTAATACTGAGTTTGCGCATGTGCAGAACACAATAATATTACCCACCGCCATATTGGATGACGTTAAGGAGCAAAGTCAGCAGATACAAACTCTACCTGCTCAATGAATTAAAGTAAAAAATAAATTATTAGCACTTAAAAAATTATTAGCAAACTCATAAATCAACAATCCCCAATATACCCATAATGCCTCTGTTCTAAGCCCTTAGAGAGACACATATCTCATAGCTCCACCATTTTGTCACATACAGGAGAGGAGACCCATCAGTTTGTCACATACAGGAGAGGAGCCCCGTCAGTTTGTCACATACAGGAGAGGAGCCCCATCAGTTTGTCACATACAGGAGAGGAGCCCCGTCAGTTTGTCACATACAGGAGAAGAGCCCCGTCAGTTTGTCATATACAGGAGAAGAGCCCCGTCAGTTTGTCACATACAGGAGAGGAGCCCCATCAGTTTGTCACATACAGGAGAAGAGCCCCGTCAGTTTGTCACATACAGGAGAGGAGCCCCATCAGTTTGTCACATACAGGAGAGGAGCCCCGTCAGTTTGTCACATACAGGAGAGGAGCCACATCAGTTTGTCACATACAGTAGAGGAGCCTCATCAGTCTGTCACATACAGTAGAGGAGCCTCATCAGTCTGTCACATACAGGAGAGTAGCCTCATCAGTCTGTCACATACAGGAGAGGAACCCCATCAGTCTGTCACATACAGGAGAGGAGCCTCATCAGTCTGTCACATACAGGAGAGGAACCCCATCAGTCTGTCACATACAGGAGAGGAACCCCATCAGTCTGTTACATACAGGAGAGGAGCCCCATCAGTTTGTCACATACAGGAGAGGAGCCCCATCAGTTTGTCACATACAGTAGAGGAGCCTCATCAGTTTGTCACATACAGGAAAGTAGCCTCATCAGTCTGTCACATACAGTAGAGGAACCCCATCAGTCTGTCACATACAGGAGAGGAGCCTCATCAGTCTGTCACATACAGGAGAGGAACCCCATCAGTCTGTCACATACAGGAGAGGAACCCCATCAGTCTGTCACATACAGGAGAGGAGCCTCATCAGTCTGTCACATACAGGAGAGGAACCCCATCAGTCTGTCACATAAAGGAGAGGAACCCCATCAGTCTGTCAAACACAGGAAAGGAACCCCATCAGTCTGTCACATACAGGAGAGGAGCCCCATCAGTCTGTCAAACACAGGAAAGGAACCCCATCAGTCTGTCACATACAGGAGAGGAGCCCCATCAGTCGGTAACATACAGGAGAGGAGCCTCATCAGTTTGTCACATACAGTAGAGGAGCCTCATCAGTCTGTCACATACAGGAGAGGAGCCCCATTAGTTTGTCACATACAGTAGAGGAGACTCATCAGTCTGTCACATACAGGAGAGGAGCCCCATCAGTCTGTCACATACAGGAGAGGAGCCTCATCGGTCTGTCACATACAGGAGAGGAGCCCCATCAGTCTGTCACATACAGGAGAGAAGCCTCATCGGTCTTTCACATACAGTAGAGGAGATTCATCAGTCTGTCACATACAGGAGAGGAGCCCCATCAGTCTGTCACATACAGGAGAGGAGCCTCATCAGTTTGTCACATACAGGAGAGGAGCCTCATCAGTTTGTCACATACAGGAGTGGAGCCTCATCAGTTTGTCACATACAGGAGAGGAGCCATATCAGTCTGTCACATACAGGAGAGGAGCCCCATCAGTCTGTCACATACAGGAGAGGAGCCCCATCAGTCTGTTACATACAGGAGAGGAGCCTCATCAGTTTGTCACATACAGGAGAGGAGCCTCATCAGTTTGTCACATACAGGAGAGGAGCCTCATCAGTCTGTCACATACAGGAGAGGAGCCCCATCAGTCTGTTACATACAGGAGAGGAGCCTCATCAGTTTGTCACATACAGGAGAGGAGCCTCATCAGTTTGTCACATACAGGAGAGGAGCCTCATCAGTCTGTCACATACAGGAGAGGAGCCCCGTCAGTCTGTCACATACAGGAGAGGAGCACCATCAGTCTGTCACACACAGGAGAGGAGCCTCATCAGTCTGTTACATACAGGAGAGGAGCCTCATCAGTCTGTCACATACAGGAAAGGAGCCTCATCTGTCTGTCACATACAGTAGAGGAGCCTCATCAGTCTGTCACATACAGTAGAGGAGCCTCATCAGTCTGTCACATACAGGAGAGGAGCCCCATTAGTCTGTCTTACACAGGAGAGGAGCCTCATTAGTCTGTCACATACAGGAGAGGAGCCTCATCAGTTTGTCACATACAGGAGAGGAGCCTCATCAGTTTGTCACATACAGGAGAGGAGCCTCATCAGTTTGTCACATACAGGAGAGGAGCCTCATCAGTTTGTCACATACAGTAGAGGAGCCTCATCAGTCTGTCACATACAGGAGAGGAGCCTCATCAGTTTGTCACATACAGGAGAGGAGCCTCATCAGTTTGTCACATACAGGAGAGGAGCCATATCAGTCTGTCACATACAGGAGAGGAACCTAATCAGTCTGTCACATACAGTAGAGGCGCCCCATCAGTCTGTCACATACAGGAGAGGAACCTCATCAGTCTGTCACATACAGGAGAGGAGCCTCATCAGTCTGTCACATACAGTAGAGGAGCCCCATCAGTCTGTCACATACAGGAGAGGAACCTCATCAGTCTGTCACATACAGGAAAGGAGCCTCATCAGTCTGTCACATACAGGAGAGGAGCCTCATCAGTCTGTCACATACAGGAGAGGAGCCTCATCAGTCTGTCACATACAGGAGAGGAGCCTCATCAGTCTGTCACATACAGGAGAGGAGCCTCATCAGTCTGTCACATACAGTAGAGGAGCCTCATCAGTCTGTCACATACAGTAGAGGAGCCTCATCAGTCTGTCACATACAGGAGAGGAGCCTCATCAGTCTGTCACATACAGGAGAGGAGCCTCATCTGTCTGTCACATACAGGAGAGGAGCCTCACCAGTCTGTCACATACAGGAGAGGAGCCTCATCAGTCTGTCACATACAGGAGAGGAGCCCCATTAGTCTGTCTTACACAGGAGAAGAGCCTCATTAGTCTGTCACACACAGTAGAGGAGCCTCATCAGTCTGTCACATACAGTAGAGGAGCCTCATCAGTCTGTCACATACAGTAGAGGAGCCTCATCAGTTTGTCACATACAGGAGAGGAGCCTCATCAGTCTGTCACATACAGTAGAGGAGCCTCATCAGTCTGTCACATACAGGAGAGGAGCCTCATCAGTTTGTCACATACAGGAGAGGAGCCATATCAGTCTGTCACATACAGGAGAGGAACCTAATCAGTCTGTCACACACAGTAGAGGAGCCTCATCAGTCTGTCACATACAGTAGAGGAGCCTCATCGGTCTGTCACATACAGGAGAGGAGCCTCATCAGTCTGTCACATACAGGAGAGGAGCCCCATTAGTCTGTCACATACAGGAGAGGAGCCTCATCAGTTTGTCACATACAGGAGAGGAGCCTCATCAGTCTGTCACATACAGTAGAGGAGCCTCATCAGTCTGTCACATACAGGAGAGGAGCCTCATCAGTTTGTCACATACAGGAGAGGAGCCTCATCAGTTTGTCACATACAGTAGAGGAGCCTCATCAGTCTGTCACATACAGGAGAGGAGCCTCATCAGTTTGTCACATACAGGAGAGGAGCCTCATCAGTTTGTCACATACAGGAGAGGAGCCATATCAGTCTGTCACATACAGGAGAGGAACCTAATCAGTCTGTCACATACAGTAGAGGCGCCCCATCAGTCTGTCACATACAGGAGAGGAGCCTCATCAGTCTGTCACATACAGGAGAGGAGCCTCATCAGTCTGTCACATACAGGAGAGGAGCCTTATCAGTCTGTCACATACAGGAGAGGAGCCTCATCAGTCTGTCACATACAGTAGAGGAGCCTCATCAGTCTGTCACATACAGTAGAGGAGCCTCATCAGTCTGTCACATACAGGAGAGGAGCCTCATCAGTCTGTCACATACAGGAGAGGAGCCTCATCTGTCTGTCACATACAGGAGAGGAGCCTCATCAGTCTGTCACATACAGGAGAGGAGCCTCATCAGTCTGTCACATACAGGAGAGGAGCCCCATTAGTCTGTCTTACACAGGAGAGGAGCCTCATTAGTCTGTCACACACAGTAGAGGAGCCTCATCAGTCTGTCACATACAGGAGAGGAGCCTCATCAGTCTGTCACATACAGGAGAGGAGCCTCATCAGTCTGTCACATACAGGAGAGGAGCCTCATCAGTCTGTCACATACAGTAGAGGAGCCTCATCTGTCTGTCACATACAGGAGAGGAGCCTCATCAGTCTGTCACATACAGGAGAGGAGCCTCATCTGTCTGTCACATACAGGAGAGGAGCCTCATCAGTCTGTCACATACAGGAGAGGAGCCTCATCAGTCTGTCACATACAGGAGAGGAGCCCCATTAGTCTGTCTTACACAGGAGAGGAGCCTCATTAGTCTGTCACACACAGTAGAGGAGCCTCATCAGTCTGTCACATACAGTAGAGGAGCCTCATCAGTCTGTCACATACAGTAGAGGAGCCTCATCAGTTTGTCACATACAGGAGAGGAGCCTCATCAGTCTGTCACATACAGTAGAGGAGCCTCATCAGTCTGTCACATACAGGAGAGGAGCCTCATCAGTTTGTCACATACAGGAGAGGAGCCATATCAGTCTGTCACATACAGGACAGGAACCTAATCAGTCTGTCACATACAGTAGAGGAGCCTCATCAGTCTGTCACATACAGTAGAGGAGCCTCATCGGTCTGTCACATACAGGAGAGGAGCCTCATCAGTCTGTCACATACAGGAGAGGAGCCCCATTAGTCTGTCACATACAGGAGAGGAGCCTCATCAGTTTGTCACATACAGGAGAGGAGCCTCATCAGTCTGTCACATACAGTAGAGGAGCCTCATCAGTCTGTCACATACAGGAGAGGAGCCTCATCAGTTTGTCACATACAGGAGAGGAGCCTCATCAGTTTGTCACATACAGGAGAGGAGCCATATCAGTCTGTCACATACAGGAGAGGAACCTAATCAGTCTGTCACATACAGTAGAGGAGCCTCATCAGTCTGTCACATGCAGGAGAGGAGCCTCATCAGTCTGTCACATACAGGAGAGGAGCCTCATCAGTTTGTCACATACAGGAGAGGAGCCTCATCAGTTTGTCACATACAGGAGAGGAGCCATATCAGTCTGTCACATACAGGAGAGGAACCTAATCAGTCTGTCACATACAGTAGAGGAGCCTCATCAGTCTGTCACATACAGGAGAGGAGCCTCATCAGTCTGTCACATGCAGGAAAGGAGCCCCATCTTTCTGTCACATACAGGAGAGGAGCCCCATCAGTCTGTCACATACAGGAGAGGAGCCTCATCGGTCTGTCACATACAGGAGAGGAGCTTCATCAGTCTGTCACACACAGGAGAGGAGCCTCATCAGTCAGTCACATACAGGAGGAGGGGCGGAACTACAGGGGGTGCAGAGTTCGCAATTGTGACTGGGCCCCCAAGGCACTGCATAGAGCAGGTTTTGGCCCAAGTAGAAAATCCAAGCAAGGATTTATAAGCTGTAAGAATGAAGGATGTTTCCCATGTTTAAATTGTTTGTGTTGTAATAACATGATTAAAGGCCCAATATTCTATCATCCAATCACTGGGAAAAAAATGAAGATTAGAGGTTATCATACATGTTATACACAATTTTTAGTGTACATGATTAAATGTCCCTGTGGGCATGGCTATGTAGGGGAGACTACAAGGAACATAAAGGACAGAATAATTGAACATAATAGCAATATCAGAACAGGGAATAAAAATGCCCCAGTAGCATATAACTTCATAAAAATGGTTCATTAATTAATGAACTGAGGTTTAAAATTATAGAAAGTGTGCCTATGCCCTGGAGAGGAGGTGATAGGGAATTCATGTTGAAGCAACGTAAAGCATTTTGGATTTTTAAATTAGGAACCATGGAACCTAATGGTCTTAATAGAGATTGGGATCTTTCTGTTTTCTTGTAAATAGATATGTGATAGTTGAAATGTGTTGAGATAATTATGTTTGAACTGCAGGTATTAAGATGAAATATTCTATATTAATTACATATGTAAACATACTTTTGAATATTGAAGAATAGGTAAAAAGAGAAGATAAAGTGTATCCAATAGTTTATTAGTAGAGATCCCTAGGAACCTAACTGTTAGGAGTAAGTTGTATTGGTTTTAATTGTATATATAATATACTCAAGAAAAAGTACCTTTAAGGAGATATAAAGAGTTAAACATTTGTGTGCTCTAGAGCGCCACCTAGTGGTACATGTCTATAAATTGGAGTAAATTAATATGTTTGATAGCATGATTAAGGGAGGTTCTCATGAAACATTGCTGCTGTTTGTCACTGTGCTGTTTTTCTAAATAAATATTTTAGCTGCTACTTGCCTTGGATTTTGTGAAATTGACTTGGAGGTAGGTGTGGGCCTCCTCTATGGCTTGCATTAGACCGTTGAGTGCTGGGCTGAACTGCTTTTGTTTTCTTCACACCAGCAAGACCTGCATTATTATGGGCTGAATAACCATTAATAACCAGCAACGTACAGGTTACATCAAGGTTATTAAGGGGTTAAAATTTAAATTAATTTTCGTTAAACAAATGAAAATGTTTAAAAACTACAGGTGGAAAAGTTTGCCTGTAGCTTTATACTTAGCTTTTGCGCACTAGAGAGTGAGATAACCCACTCCTTCTTCCCAGAATCCTGGCTAATAGGAGGATTAGTGCGGACGGGTCCAAGGGCCTAAACTAATGGACCTTCTCCTTTAGTGAAGGCCCTGGGATTAGCCTCCTGTTAGTGTGGCCGGGGTTCTGTGGCGAAGAGGAGGACTAAGTTAACGCATCTATGTAGCGAAAAAAAAAAGGATTAACCCCTGAAATGTATTGAAAACACATGAATACTGACAAATTTCATCACTATTTTTTTCAATTTCTTTAAAAGATTTTGGTGCATTTGGATATTTTTTTGTTAAAACTAAACGAATATTCAACTTTCGTTACGAATTGGGAATTGTAGCAGAAAATGAATGCACATCTCTAATATACACTCATGCACAAACACACACACACACACAAAATGTTCCCATATGGCATACCCTATATGCAGTCACACACTCATGTATACTTATATAATACGGCACAAACACATATACACACACTCACGCACTCACACACTTACGTACACTCATACAATACACCACATATACATATACACTCATGCACAGACAAATATATGCACACACACCAAATCATATACAAATACATACACATATATGCACACATATGCTCTCACATACAAACTCACATATACTCATACAATACATCAAACATATACACTCATGCAGAAACATATAGATACACACAAAAAATCCTACAGTCTCACCACGCAGCAGAGCGGCTCACCCAATCTCTGATCTTCAGTCAAATGGAAGAGAGACATTCTTAGCCTCTCGGTGAGACACACAGGAGTGAGACTGTTTCAGTTACAAGTCATCTAGAGAGCAGCAAACATCCAATGCACATTGCAGCCATTTGCACACACTCTTGGATATGCTTAGTCCCTCTCTCTTGTGCATAATAAATTGTTTAAACACTGCAGAAGATGTTAGAGGAGGAAATTAAGATTCAGTGAGAAAGTTAATTATACCTCCAAGGATTTTTCTTTCTCCATAAAAGATGGGAATTACAGCCCAGAGTGGATCATTTAAGCTTAAAGACGCCAGCAGTGAGAGGCAGCGGACAAATTCATTGTATGCTTCTGAGATGAAAAGACTAAGATCAGGAGTGTACTTTGCAGGCAGTATAAGTAAAGGGGGATTTTCTGGATATTGCACAACCCCCTCACCACCCCTCAATGGCTTAAATGGGGGGAGAAACCATGTTATCAGCAGATGTTGCCTTAAACCCCAGATGCTGTGTAGGAGTTAAGGGTTGGCGAGATGACATTATTGCAAAGCTCAGGTCTGTTGGGATGTTCACTAAATATCTGGCAAGTCACACTATGAGATGGTGTGACACACTGTTTGGAGTCTGTCCTCTAGATCACACTATGGATGAGTGAAAAAGCAAATGGTGCATAACTCTTCCAAGGCTCCAAAATACTTATAATTTAGAAATAATAATATGAAAGGGGCATGAAACTCATTTCTTGGTTCCTTCTTAAAGCGAATGTTTTAAAAATGTATTAGAAAACTGCAAGCGATATTAGCATTCCACTTTGTAATACCAGCGCAAGATAATGTTCGCTGATATTACAAGTTAAGTGCAATGTGAACGAGAGAAAGCGTTCGCATTGCTAGGAAGTATTGCGCTCATGAGAGCGTGCTTCCATAGGTTCCTATGGGAGCCTTGTTCTGAAGCCGTCAGAGACAACATCAAAACATCACGTAGCGAAGGGGGTAAGTCAGTGTTTCCCAAACCCAGTCTACAGGATCGTTAACAGGCCACATAGTCATTATATGTTAACTAGAGCACAGGTGAAATAATCAGCTTACATAAATAAGTGGCCTATTAAGGGTCCTGAGGACTGGAGTAGGGAAACACTTGGGTGTATTTTTAGTGTGTTTTTTTTTCTCTAAAACCCGAATACCACCAACTGTACCCCCAAAACTGCCTAATGCTTTTTGCTTTTTCTTTTTTTTTTAAATAAAAAAATACAATGCCCTCTATTTTTAGGGCATTCAGGACACTTTTAGAAAATTAACCAGATATATGGGGGCCAAATTATTAAGTCCGAATGGAACTTGATAGCTCCATAATTTGTCCGCCTGCTCTGAGGTGGCAGACAGAAATCAACCCAATCGAATACGATCAGGTTGATTGACACCCCCTGCTAGCGTCCAATCTGCAGGGGGCGGTATTGCACAAGCAGTTCTGGTGAGCTGCTGGTGCAATGATAACAAAAGTGAGTACACCCATCACATTTTTGTAAATATTTTATTATATCTTTTCATGTGACAACACTGAAGAAATGACACTTTGCTACAATGTAAAGTAGTGAGTGTACAACCTGTATAACAGTGTAAATGTGCTGTCCCCTCAAAATAACTCAACACACAGCCAAACCGTTGGCAACAAAAGTGAGTACACCCCTAAGTGGAAATGTCCAAATTGGGCCCAAAGTGTCAATATTTTTTATGGCCACCATTGATTTCCAGCACTGCCTTAACCTTCTTGGGCCTTGAGTTCACCAAAGCTTCACAGGTTGCACTGGAGTCCTCTTCCACTCCTCCATAACGACATCACAGAGCTGGTGGATGTTAGAGACCTTTCGATTGAGGATGCCCCACAGATGCTCAATAGGGTTTAGGTCTGGAGACATGCTTGGCCAGTCCATCACCTTTACCCTCAGCTTCTTTAGCAAGGCAGTAGTCGTCTTGGAGGTGTGTTTGGAGTCGTTATCATGTTGGAATACTGCTCTGCGGCCCAGTCTCCGAAGGGAGGGTATTCAGTATGTCACAGTACATGTTGGGCATTCATGGTTCCTTCAATGAACTGTAGCTCCCCAGTGCCGGCAGCACTCATGCAGGCCCAGACCATGACACTCCCACCACCATGCTTGACTGTAAACAAGACACACTTGTCTTTGTACTCCTCACCTGGTTGTCGCCACACACGTTTGACACTATCTGAACCAAATAAGTTTATCTTGGTTTTATCGGACCACAGGACATGGTTCCAGTAATCCCTGTCCTTAGTCTGCTTGTTTTCAGCAAACTGTTTGCAGGCTTTCTTGTGCATTATCTTTAGAAGAGGTTTCCTTCTGGGACGACAGCCATGCAGACCAATTTGATGCAGTGTGCGGCGTATGGTCTGAGCACTGACAGGCTGACCCCCCACCCTTCAACCTCTACAGCATGCTGGCAGCACTCATACGTCTATTTCCCAAAGACAAACTCTGGTTATGACGCTGAGCATGTGCACTCAACTTCTTTGGTCACAAATGGCGAGGCCTGATTTGAGTGGAACCTATCCATGGTCTTGCCCACCATGCTGCAGCTCAGTTTCAGGGTCTTGGCGATCTTCTTATAGCCTAGGCCATCTTTATAGAGCAGCAATTCTTTTTTTTCAGATCCTCAGAGAGTTCTTTGTCATGAGGTGCCATGTTGAACTTCCAGTGACCAGTATGAGAGATTGTAAGAGCGATAACACCAAATGTTTAGGTTAGTAGTTGCAATGTGGTAGGGCTGGCTGTTTAGGGGTTAATAACTTTATTATAGTAATAGCAATGTGGGGGGAGCAGTGTAGGGGTTAATACATTTATTTTTTTAGGATTGATGTGGGGGCTGGTGGTTTAGGGGTTAATAGGTTTATTTAGTGTTGGCGATGTGGGTGGGACTGGATTAGGGGTTAATAGGTTTAATATAGTATTTGCGATGCGAGAGGATGGCGGATTAGGGGTTAATAGGTAGTTTATGGGTGTTAATGTACTTTGTAACATTTTAGCTATGAATTTTGTGAAACATTTTTGTTGCCCAAAATCCATAATTACTGGTCTCAGACAGCGGAATGGATGACGGCGGTATAGACTATAACACTAGCGTTATAGCCTGACCGCACAACCTGTAATAAAGGCGCTATGAAAATCCTGCACTCAAAAGCTGCAAAACTTGTAATTAAGTTAAATAACAGAAATTATATTTTGTAATAACTATCCAGATTCAATAAAGATGTAATTACTACAAATTTTAAAATGACATTATTTTATTGTATTTGCGAGAAGTGAAAGAAAGCTGCATTATCTCTTGTTAATATCTAATGACGTCAAAAACAATATTTATTTTTTTACACTGTAGGTTTCATAACTTAATTATTTATAAAGTATTTGAAACAAGAATGAATTTAAGATTTTTAACTAAGACTTCTGCAAATGAAAATAGAGGAACCAATTTGTGTTACAGATTCTTTCAGTAACATCACTAGTTATACAATTTCATTGGGTTTGGGGGAGCAAACAGTAAGGTTGCTAGGGGGCCGGATTATCAAATGGCGGGCAGACATGATTCGCTGTAGCGATCATGTCCGCCCTAATTACTAAATGCTGACAGCATACACTGTCAGCATTTAACATTGCACAAGCTGTTCTGGTGAACTGCTTGTGCAATGCCCTCCCCCCTGCAGATTCGCGGCCGCCAGTAGCGGTGTCAGTAAACCCGATTGTATTCGATCAGGTTGATTGCTGTCTGCTGGCTAAGAGGCGGTGGACTAGTTAAGAAGTAGCGGTCTTAAGACTGCTGCTTCTTAAAGGGACAGTAAACACCAGATTTTTTTTGTTGTTTAAAAAGATAAATAATCCCTTTATTACCAATTCCTCAGTTTTGCATAACCAACACTGTTATATTAATATACTTTTTACCTCTGTGATTACCTTGTATCTAAGCCTCTGCAGACTGCTCCTTATCTCAGTTATATTAATATACTTTTAACCTCTGTGATTACCCTGTATCTAAGTCTCTGCAGACTGCTCCTTATCTCAGTTATATTAATATACTTTTTACCTCTGTGATTACCTTGTATCTAAGCCTCTGCAAACTGCCTCCTTATTTCAGTTCTTTTGACAGACTAGCATTTTTAGCCAATCAGTGCTGACTCCTAGGAGCTCCACGTGCCTGAGCTCAATGTTATCTATGTGAAGCACATGAACTAATGCCCTCTAGTGGTGAAAACTGTCAAAATGCTTTCAGATTAGAGGCGGCCTTCGAGGTCTAAGAAATTATCATATGAACCTCCTAGGTTTATCTTTCAACTATGAATACCACGAGAACAAAGCAAAATTGGTAATAAAAGTAAATTGAAAAGTTGTTTAAAATTACATGCTCTATCTGAATCATGAAAGTTTTTTTTTTACTTGACTGTCCCTTTAACTGCTGTTTCCGGCGAGCCTGAAGGCTTGAGCGGAAACAGGGGGATCAGGGGCATTCGGCCCTTGTTAAATCGGCCTCTTGGTGTCCAGTAGTACAGTCCAGTATTTACACTGCTCAGTAAGATCCCTACAAACAATGGACATAAAATACAAAAAGCAAATATTTTGTGTGCATTTTATTATTGGTGTATTGCTTGCATATATCTATGTGCTTAACCCCTGCAAAGGATTTAAACACATAGTTAAAGTCAGCGACAAAACAACAAGGCACTAATGGGAGCTAGCTGAGCACATCTTGTTAGCTTATGGCAAGGGTAATTTATGTGTAGCCACCAATAAGCAGCTAGCTCTCAGTCGTGCATTGCTGCTCCTAAGCTTACCTAGGTATACTTTTCAACAAAGAATAATCAGAGAATGAAGCAAATTTGATAATAGATGTAAATTTAAAATGGCAAGCTCTATCTGACCCATGCAAGCTTAAGGCTTCCATTACACATACAGAGCACTGTTTACCAGCTGCATATTTGTGTATTCACATTGCTATTTCTTGCTATAACATTGGCTTTGGTGCTATGTTTGTTTAAAGTGAGCGGAGAGCAAGTTAATACAGCGACCTGCAGAATATCAATGCTCTATGGGATAAATGCAATGCTCTATATAATACATAAAGGTTAAACCACAGCGCCTACTTGCACACAATGACTACTGTATGTGATACCGCCATAACAAAGGTATAAAGTTGTTGCTCTACCTATTAATAACACAAAGGGCTAGATTACAAGTGGAGCGCTACTTTATCGCATGTCCGTAAACAGGCAAATTCGACCATTTATGAGTGCACGATAAATAAGCAGCCATTACAAGTGGCTGGTTAATGCTACCACAAGCTTGCGGTAACAATTAGGGCAAAATTACATATACGGCAAAGGCTTCAGCGCAACTGCTGAAACCCGCGTCGCCCATAATTTCCTCTTGCACATCGGGGAATCACATAAACCCCGCCGGAAGTTCATAAACTGCTGTAAGTCAGATAAACTATTTATATCCAGAAATGTGCGTAAATACACATTTCTGGAGTCGCCAGTGACTTACGGCACGTTAGAAACTGCCGGCGCCTAAGAAAATAAAAAAAGTTAAATCTCCCGTAAAAGTCTAACACGCCTCCCAAAAATAAACCAGACACGTAAAAACCCCTATATCCGCAATCCCCCATATCATAACTAATAATAAAACTATTAACCCCTAAACTGACAACCCCCCACAACACAATATGCCTAATTAAACAATTAACCCCTAATCCGCCATTCACCCACATCACATCTACCTAATATATGAATTAACCCCTAACCGGCCATTCACCCACATTGCAATCTCCCTAATATACGGCTAGATTACGAGTTTTGCGTTATGAGTGATGCTGCTTTTTCACTACTATCACGAGTCTTGGCAGGATAGCTGTACCGCACACTTTTTTGGCCGTAATGCAACGTAACTACCGCACCTTTCAAAAAGTCCCTTTTCAATGGGACTTCCATAGCGCCGGTATTACGAGTTTTTCCTGGGAGGTCAAAACGTGAGCGGTACAGCCTAAAATTACAAGATTCGTTCTGCCATATAAAGTCAGTAGTTATGGGTTTTGCGCTACAAAGCTGTAGCATAAAACTCATAACTAAACTGTCACAAAGTACACTAACACCCATAAACTAACTATTAACCCCTAAACCGAGGCCCTCCCGCATCGCAAACACTATAATAAAAATATTAACCCCTAATCTGCTGCTCTGGACGTCACTGCCACTATAATAAACATATTAACCCCTAAACCGCCGCACACCCGCATCACAAACACTAGTTAAATATTATTAACCCCTAATCTGCCGTCCCCAACATCACCGCCCCCTCTATACTAAAGTTATTAACCCCTAACCCTAAGTCTAACCCTAACACCTCTAACTTTAATATAATTAAAATAAATCTAAATAAAAATTACTGTCATTAACTAAATAATACCTATTTAAAACTAAATACTTACCTATAAATAAACCCTAAGCTAGCTACAAAATTGTATTGTATCTATCTTAGGTTTTATTTTTATTTCACAGGTAAGTTTGTATTTATTTTAACTAGGTAGACTAGTTAGTAAATAGTTATTAACTATTTACTAACTATCTAATTAAAATAAATACAAATGTACCTGTAAAATAAAACATAACCAGCTAGATTTAGAGTTTGGTGTTAGCCATCAAAACCGCTGGTATTTAGAGTCTTGTAGGTAAGGGTCTAACGCTCACTTTCCAGCCGCGACTTTTCCATACCGCAGATCCCCTTACGTCAATTGCGTATCCTATCTTTTCAATGGGAACTTTCTAACGCCGGTATTTAGAGTCTTGGCTGAAGTGAGCGTTAGAAATCTAACGACAAAACTCCAGCCGCAGAAAAAAGTCAGTAGTTAAGAGCTTTCTGGGCTAACGCCGGTTCATAAAGCTCTTAACTACTGTGCTCTAAAGTACACTAACATCCATAAACTACCTATGTACCCCTAAACCGAGGTCCCCCCACATCGCCGCCACTCTAATAAATTGCTTTAAGCCCTAATCTGCCGACCGCACACCGCCGCCACCTACGTTATCCCTATGTACCCCTAATCTGCTGCCCCTAACGCCGCCGACCCCTATATTATATTTATTAACCCCTAATCTGCCACCCCAACGTCGCTGCTACCTTACCTACAATTATTAACCCCTAATCTGCCGACCGGACCTCACCGCTACTATAATAAAGTTATTAACCCCTAATCCACCTCACTCCCGCCTCAATAACCCTATAATAAATAGTATTAACCCCTAATCTGCCCTCTCTAACATCGCCGACACCTAACTTCAAGTATTAACCCCTAATCTGCCAACCAGAGCTCACCACTACTATAATAAATTTATTAACCCCTAAAGCAAAGTCTAACCCTAACACTAACACCCCCTAAGTTAAATATAATTTAAATCTAACGAAATAAATTAACTCTTATTAAATAAATTATTCCTATTTAAAGCTAAATACTTACCTGTAAAATAAACCCTAATATAGCTACAATATAACGAATAATTATATTGTAGCTATTTTAGGATTTATATTTATTTTACAGACAACTTTGTAATTATTTTAACTAGGTACAATAGCTATTAAATAGTTAATAACTATTTAATAGCTACCTAGTTAAAATTATTACAAAATTACCTGTAAAATAAATCCTAACCTAAGTTACAATTAAACCTAACACTACACTATCAATAAATTAATTAAATAAAATACCTACAAATAAATACAAATAAATAAACTAACTAAAGTACAAAAAATAAATAAAGCTAAGTAACAAAAAATAAAAAAATTAATTACAAACATAATAAAAATATTACAACAATTTTAAGCTAATTACACCTACTCTAAGCCCCTAATAAAATAACAAAGCCCCCCAAAATAAAAAAATGCCCTACCCTATTCTAAAATTAAAATAGAAAAGCTCTTTTACCTTACCAGCCCTAAAAAGGGCCTTTTGCGGGGCATGCCCCAAAGAATTCAGCTCTTTTGCCTGTAAAAATAAACACAATTCCCCCCCTGCAACATTACAACCCACCACCCACATACCCCTAATCTAACCCAAACCCCCCTTAAATAAACCTAACACTAAGCCCCTGAAGATCTTCCTATACCTTATATTCACCACACCGGGTATCACCGATCCGTCCAGGCTCCAAAATCTCATCCAAGCCCAAGCCGGGGCTGGAGATCCATCATCCGGCTGAAGTCTTCTATCAAGCGGCAAGAAGAAGTCCAGAAGAGGCTCCAAAGTCTTCATCCTATCCGGGCAGAAGAGGAGATCCGGACCGGCAACCATCTTCATCCAAGGGGCATCTTCTATCTTCATCCGATGACGAGCGGCTCCATCTTCAAGACTTCCGGCGCGAATCCTCTTCTTCCGACGTCCTAAATCCGAATGAAGGTTCCTTTAAATGACGTCATCCAAGATGGCGTCCCTCAAATTCCGATTGGCTGATAGGATTCTATCAGCCAATCGGCATTAAGGTAGGGAAAATCTGATTGGCTGATTGAATCAGCCAATCAGATTGAGCTTGCATTCTATTGGCTGTTGGATCAGCCAATCGGAATTCGAGGGACCCCATCTTGGATGACGTAATTTAAAGGAACCTTCATTCGGACTTAGGACGTCAGAAGAAGAGGATGGATCTGCGCCGGAGGTCTTGAAGATGGAGCCGCTCGTCATCGGATGAAGATAGAAGATGCCGCTTGGATGAAGATGGTTGCCGGTCCGGATCTCCTCTTCGTCCCGGATAGGATGAAGACTTTGGAGCCTCTTCTGGACTTCTTCTTGCCGCTTGATAGAAGACTTCAGCCGGATGATGGATCTCCAGCCCCTGCTTGGGCTTGGATGAAGATTTCGGAGCCTGGACGGATCGGTGATACCCGGTGTGGTGAAGATAAGGTAGGAAGATCTTCAGGGGCTTAGTGTTAGGTTTATTTAAGGGGGGTTTGGGTTAGATTAGGGGTATGTGGGTGGTGGGTTGTAATGTTGGGGGGGGTATTGTGTTTATTTTTACAGGCAAAAGAGCTGAATTCTTTGGGGCATGCCCCGCAAAAGGCCCTTTTAAGGGCTGGTAAGGTAAAAGAGTTTTTCTATTTTAATTTTAGAATAGGGTAGGGCATTTTTTTATTTTGGGGGGCTTTGTTATTTTATTAGGGGCTTAGAGTAGGTGTAATTAGCTTAAAATTGTTGTAATATTTTTATTATGTTTGTAATTATTTTTTTTATTTTTTGTACTTTAGTTAGTTTATTTAATTGTATTTATTTGTAGGTATTTCATGTAATTAATTTATTGATAGTGTAGTGTTAGATTTAATTGTAGGTATTTTATTTAATTAATTTATTGATAGTGTAGTGTTAGGTTTAATTGTAACTTAGGTTAGGATTTATTTTACAGGTAATTTTGTAATTATTTTATCTAGGTAGCTATTAAATAGTTATTAACTATTTAATAGCTATTGTACCTGGTTAAAATAATTACAAAGTTGCCTGTAAAATAAATATTAGTCCTAAAATAGCTACAATATAATTATAATTTATATTGTAACTATATTAGGGTTTATTTTACAGGTAAGTATTTAGCTTTAAATAGGAATAATTTATTTAATAAGAGTTAATTTATTTTGTTAGTTTAAAATTATATTTAATTTAGGGGGGTGTTAGTGTTAGGGTTAGACTTAGCTTTAGGGGTTAATAAATTTATTATAGTAGCGGTGAGGTCCGGTCGGCAGATTAGGGGTTAATACTTGAAGTTAGGTGTCAGCTATGTTAGGGAGGGCAGATTAGGGGTTAATACTATTTATTATAGGGTTAGTGAGGCGGATTAGGGGTTAATACATTTTATTATAGTAGCGGTGAGGTCCGGTCGGCAGATTAGGGGTTAATTATTGTAGGTAGCTGGCGGCGACGTTGTGGGGGGCAGATTAGGGGTTAATTAATATAATATAGGGGTCGGCGGTGTTAGGGGCAGCAGATTAGGGGTACATAGGTATAATGTAGGTTGCGGCGGTGTACGATTAGGGGTTCAAAAAAATATGCAGGGGTCAGCGATAGCGGGGTCGGCAGATTAGGGGTTAATAAGTGTAAGGTTAGGGGTGTTTAGACTCTGGGTACATGTTAGGGTGTTAGGTGCAGACTTAGGAAGTGTTTCCCCATAGGAAACAATGGGGCTGCGTTAGGAGCTGAACGCTGCTTTTTTGCAGGTGTTAGGTTTTTTTTCAACTCAAACTGACCCATTGTTTTCTATGGGGGAATCGTGCACGAGCATGTTTTTGAAGCTGGCCGCGTCCGTAAGCACCGCTGGTATTGAGAGTTGCAGTGGCGGTAAATATGCTCTACGCTCCCATTTTGGAGCCTAACGCAGCCCTTCTGTGAACTCTAAATACCAGCGGTATTTAAAAGGTGCGGGGGAAAAAAAGCCAGCGTTAGCTACAAGGGTCGTTATCGACAAAACTCTAAATCTTACACTAGCACCTAACCTTACACTGCAATTAAATAAATTACATTAATTAAATACAATTAACTAAATTACAAAAAAATAAATAAACACTAAATTACACAAAATAAAAAAGAAATTATCAAATATTTAAACTAATTACACCTAATCTAATAGCCCTATCAAAATAAAAAAGCCCCCCCAAAATAAAAAAAAACCTAGCCTAAACTAAAGGGCCTTTTGCGGGGCATTGCCCCAAAGAAATCAGCTCTTTTACCTGTAAAACAAAAATGCAAACAACCCTCCAACAGTAAAACCCACCACCCACACTACCAACCCCCCAAATAAAATACTAACTTAAAAAACCTAAGCTCCCCATTAACCTGTAAAGGGCATTTGCATGGGCATTATCCTTAAAAGGGCATTTAGCTCTTTTTCTTTGCCTAAACCCCTAATCTAAAAATAAAACCCACCCAATAAACCCTTAAAAAAAAACCCTAAAACTAACCCCCGAAGATTCACTTACAATTTTTGAAGACCGGACATCCATCCTCATCAAGCCGGGAGAAGTCTTCATCCAAGCGGCAAGAAGTCCTCAACGAAGTCGGCAGAAGTCTTCATCCAAGCGGCAAGAAGTGATTCTCCAGGCGGAACAGTCAATAGGATTTTTTCACCTTTAATTCCGATTTGCTGATAGAATTCTATCAGCCAATCAGAATTCAAGGGACGCCATTTTGGATGACGTCATTTAAAGGAACCTTCAGTGTACGGCTGGGACTGTATGAAGAGGATGCTCCGCGCCGAATGTCTTGAAGATGGAGCCGCTCCGCGTCAGAAGGATGAAGATAGAAGATTCCGTCTGGATGAAGACTTCTGCCCGCCTGGAGGACGACTTCTTGCCGCTTGGATGAAGACTTCTCCTGGCTTCATTGAGGACTTCTGCCTGCTTGAATGAAGACTTCTCCCGGCTTGATGAGGATAGATGTCCGGTCTTCAAAAACTGTAAGTGGATCTTTGGGGGTTAGTGTTAGGTTTTTTAAGGCTTTATTGGGTGGGTTTTATTTTTAGATTAGGGGTTTGGGCAAAGAAAAAGAGCTAAATGCCCTTTTAAGTGCAATGCCCATCCAAATGCCCCTTTCAGGGCAATGGGAATCTTAGGTTTTTTTAGTTAGTATTTTATTTGGGGGGTTGTTTGTATTTTTTTTTACAGGTAAAAGAGCTGATTTCTTTGGGGCAATGCCCCGCAAAAGGCCCTTTTAAGGGCTATTGGCAGTTTAGTTTAGGCTAGGTTTTTTTTTATTTTGGGGGGGGCTTTTTTATTTTGATAGGGCTATTAGATAAGGTGTAATTAGTTTAAATAAATATTTGATCATTTCTTTTTTATTTTGTGTAATTTAGTGGGGGGTTTTGTAATTTAGGTAATTGTATTTAATTAATGTAATTTTTTTAATTGTAGTGTAATGTTAGGTGTTAGTGTAACACAGGTTAGGCTTTATTTTACAGTTAAATTGGTATTTATTTTACTTAGTAGTTAGTAAATAGTTAATAACTATTTAGTAACTAGTCTACCTACAAACTTAGCTGTGAAATAAAATAAAACCTAAGATAGCTACAATGTAACTATTAGTTATATTGTAGCAAGCTTAGGGTTTATTTTATAGGTAAGTATTTAGTTTTAAATAGGAATTAGTTAGGTAATAATAGTAAGTTTTATTTAGATTTATTTTAATTATATTAAAGTTAGGGTTAGGGTTAGACTTAGGGTTAGGCTTCGGGGTTAATATATGCATTTAGTGTTAGTGATGTGGGTGGCCAGAGGTTTAGGGGTTAATAACTTAAGTATAGTGGTGGCGACGTTGGGGGGCGGCAGATTAGGGGTTAATACATTTATGTAGGTTGCACTGACACTGGGGGCAGCAGATTAGGGGTTAATAAGTGTAATGTAGGTAGCAATGACATTGGGAGCAGCAGATTAGGGGTTAATAAATTTATGTAGGTTGCGGCGACATTGGGGGCTGCAGATTAGGGGTTAATAAGTGTAATGCAGGTGGCGGCAATGTCGGGGGCGGCAATTAGGGGTGCTTATACTCAGGGTTTATATTAGGGTGTTAGGTGTAAACATAACTTTTCTTTCCCCATAGGAATCAATAGGGCTGCGTTACGGAGCTTTACGCTTCTTTATTGCAGGTGTTAGGCTTTTTTTTAGCCGGCTCTCCCCATTGATGTCTATGGGGAAATTGTGCATGAGCCCGTAAAACCAGCTCAAAGCAGCGCTGGTATTTGGGTGCAGTATGGAGCTCAACGCTGCCATATTGCCCACTAACACCGTTTTTTTACAAACCTGTAATAGCAGCTCTATTAATGTTGAGCAGTGGAAATAACTTGCAAGTTAGTACCGAGCCGCTCATAACGCAAAACTCGTAATCTGGCCGATAGGTATTAACCCCTAACCCCCCATTCACCCACATTGCGATCTCCCTAATATATGTATTAACCCCTAACTCGCCATTCACCCACATCGCAATAAACCTAATTAAACTATTAAGTCCTAATCCACCATTAATCCACATCACAATTAATCTAATAAATCTATTAACCCCTAAACCGCCATTAACTCACATCACAATTAACCTAATAATTCTATTAACCCCTAAAACGCCAAACCCCCACAACACAATTAACCTATTTAATTTACTACGCCCCCTAACCTAAAACCCCCTAAATTAACCCCAATTACCGAAATTAAAAAATACTAAATTACAATTAGAATAAAAAACCTACTTTAAAAATAAAAAAACTAACGGCTAGATTACGAGTTTTGCGGTAAGCTGAAAAAGCAGCGTTAACAGGTCCTAACGCTGCTTTTTCACTACCGCTGCTATTACGAGTCTTGCAGGTTTAGGGGCACCGCACACTTTTTTGGCTCCGCGTCGGAAGGATGAAGAGAGAAGATGCCATCTGGATGAAGGCTTCTGCCCGTCTGGAGGACCACTTCTGCCGGCTTCGTTGAGGACATCTTGCTGCTTGGATGAAGACTTCTCCCGGTAAGTGAATCTTCGGGGGTTAGTGTTAGGACTTTTTTAAGGGTGCATTGGGTGGGTTTATTTTTTAGGTTAGGGCTTTGGGCCTGCAGTAGAGCTAAATGCCCTTTTAAGGTCAATGCCCATCCAAATGCCCTTTTCAGGGCAATAGGGAGCTTAGGTTTTTTTAGTTAGGCTTTTATTTGGGGGGGTTGGTTGTTTGGGTGGTGGGTTTTACTGTTGGGGGGGTTGTTTGTATTTTTTTTACAGGTAAAAGAGCTGATTTCTTTGGGGCAATGCCCTGCAAAAGGCCCTTTTAAGGGCTATTGATAGTTTAGTTTAGGCTAGGGTTTTTTTATTTTTTGGGGGGGCTTTTTTTTTATTTTGATAGGGCTATTAGATTAGGTGTAATTAATAAGATCTGTAATTTGTTTTTTATTTTCTGTAATTTAGTGGGGTTTTTTTGTGATTTAGCTAATTTAATTTAATTTATTTAATTGTATTTAATGTAGGTAATTTATTTAATTGTAGAGTTAGGTTAGGTGTTACTGTAACTTAGGTTAGGTTTTATTTTACAGATAAATTTGTATTTATTTTAGCTAGGTAGTTATTAAATAGTTAATAACTATTTAGTAACTATTCAAACTAGTTAAAATAAATACAAACTTGCCTGTAAAATAAAAATAAACCCTAAGATAGCTACAATGTAACTGTTAGTTATATTGTAGCTATCTTAGGGTTTATTTTATAGGTAAGTATTTAGTTTTAAATAGGAATAATTTAATTAATTATACTAAATTTATTTAGATTTATTTAAATTATATTTAAGTTAGGGGGTGTTAGGGTTAGACTTAGATTTAGGGGTTAATACATTTAATATAGTGGTGGCGACGTTGGGGGCGGCAGATTAGTGGTTAATAAGTGTAGGTAGGTTGCGGCGACATTGGGGGCAGCAGATTAGGGGTTAATAAATATAATGTAGGTGTCGGCGATGTTGGGGGCAGCAGATTAGGGGTTAATAAGTATAATGTAGGTGGCGGCGGTGTCCGGAGGAGCAGATTAGGGGTTAATAAGAATAATGTAGGTGTCGGCGATGTCGGGGCGGCAGATTACGGATTTATAAGTGTAAGATTAGGGGTGTTTAGACTCGGGGTTCATGTAGGGTGTTAGGTGTAAATATAAAATGTGTTTCCCCATAGTAATCAATGGGGCTGCGTTACTAAGATTTATGCTGCTTTTTGGCAGGTGTTAGACTTTTTCTCAGCCGGCTCTCCCCATTGATGTCTATAGGGAAATTGTGCACGAGCATGTACGACCAGCTCACCGACTTAAGCAGCGCTGGTATTGGAGTGTAGTGTGGAGCAAAATTTTGCTCTACGCTCACTTCTTGCCTTTTAAAGACGGGTTTGTAATAACCCGTAATACCAGCGCTGCAGGTAAGTGAGCGGTGAGAAAAAACTGCACGGTAGCACCGTATAGCTCAAACTCGTAATCTAGTCGATAGTTTAAATTAATCTAAAATAATAAAAAATAAAAAAAAATCTACCATTACATAAAATAAAAAAAACAAATTATCAAAAATAAAAAATTATACCTAATCCCTATGAAAATAAAAAAGCCCCCACTATAAAAATACCCCCTTATCTAAACTAAACTACCAATGGCCCTTAAAAGGGCATTTTGTAGGGCATTAACCTTAGTTAAACAGCTCTTTTACCTTAAAAAATACTAATTCCCCCCTCTAACAGTTAAAACCCCACCCACCAAACCCCCCAAAATAAAAAACCTAACACTAAAAAATCCTAAACTGCCCATTGCCCCTAAAGGGGCATTTGTATGGACATTGCCCTTAAAAGGGCATTCAGCTCTTTTTGAGAGCCCAAAATCCCTAATCTAAAAAATAAAATAAAATCCTAACTCTAAGCCCCAAATAGGTACTCACCGTTCCTGAAGTCCGGCGGAGAAGGTCCTCTTCCAGGCGGTGGTGAAGTCTTCTTGGAGCCAGCAATATCTTCCAACTTCATCCAGGACCAAGCCGGCACGGAGCGGAGATGACCTCAGAACTGAAGACTGGCCACCGCGGAGCCATGGAGCATGGAGGATCCTCTTTGTATGATCACCATCGTACACTGAATATTGAATGCAAGTTACACATTTAAATATGGTGTCACTTGTATTCCTATTGGCTGATTTGAATCTTCAAATCCAAATCAGTCAATATGATGAGAGCTTCTGAAATCCTATTCACTGTTCAAATCAGCCAATAGGATTTCAGTAGCTCTCATCCTATTGGCTGATTTGAATTTGAAGATTCAAATCAGCCAATAGGAATGCAAGTGACGCCATATTTAAACGTGTAACTTGCATTCAGTATTCAGTGTACGGCGGTGATCGTACGAACAGGATCCTCCATGCTCTATTCGCCGGTCTTCAGTTCCGTGGTCATCTCCGCTCCGCGCCGGCTTGCTCCTAAATGAAGATGGATGATGTTGCCGGTTCCAAGAAGACTTCACCACTGCCTGGAAGAGGACCTTCTCTGTCGGACTTCAGTAACGGTGAGTATCTATTTGGGGCTTAGAGTTAGGATTTTTTTTATATTTTTTAGATTAGGGATTTTGGGCACTGAAAAAGAGCTGAATGCCCTTTTAAGGGCAGTAAAATAGATGAATGCCCTTTTAAGGGCAATGCCCATACAAATGCCCCTTAAGGGGCAATGGGTAGTTTAGAATTTTTTAGTGTTTGTTTTTTTATTTTGGGGGGTTTGGTGGGTGGGGGGGGGTTTACTGTTACAGGGGGGACTTAGTATTTTTTTAATGCAAAAGAGCTGTTTAACTTAGGGCAATGTTCTACAAAAAGCCCTTTTAAGGGTTTAGTATTAGATAGTTTAGTATTAGATTAGGGGGTGTTTTTATTTTGAAGGGGTCTTTTTTATTTTCATAGGGATTGTTTTTTTTTTATTTTTGATAATTTGGTTTATTATTTTCTGTAATGATAGACTTTTTTATTTTTTGTAATTTTGAATTATTTTAATTTAATCTTAGTTTTTCTTTAAAGGGACAGTCTAGGCCAAAATAAACTTTCATGATTCAGATAGAGCATGTAATTTTAAACAATTTTCCAATTTACTTTTATCACTAATTTTGCTTTGTTCTCTTGGTTTTCTTAGTTGAAAGCTTAACCTAGGAGGTTAATATGCTAATTTCTTAGACCTTGAAGCCCACCTCTTTCAGATTGCATTTTAACAGTTTTTCACCACTAGAGGGTGCTAGTTCACGTATTTCATATAGATAACACTGTGCTCGTGCACGAGAAGCTATCTGGGAGCAGTCACTGATTGGCTAGACTGCAAGTCTGTCAAAAGAACTGAAAAAAGGGGCAGTTTGCAGAGGCTTAGATACAAGATAATCACAGAGGTTAAAAGTATATTATTATAACTGTGTTGGTTATGCAAAACTGGGGAATGGGTAATAAAGGGATTATCTATCTTTCAAAACAATAAAAATTCTGGTGTAGACTGTCCCTTTAAGTACGGGTTAGGGGTTAATAGTTTTGTTAGGTAGATTGCGATGTGGGTGATTGGCGGATTAGGGGTTAATAGTTTTGTTACATAGATTGCAATGTGGGTGAATGGCAGATTAGGGGTTAATAGTTTTATTACGTATATTGCGATGTGGGTGAATGGCAGATTAGGGGTTAACAATTATATTAAGTAGATTGCAATGTGGGTGAATGGCGGATTAGGGATTAATAGTTGTATTAGTTATTGCGGTGGGGGTTGACGGTTGACAGGTAGATATAGCGCATGCGTTAGGTATTTGTTAATATTTTCAGGCAGTTAAGGGAGTTACGGTGCTCACATTTTCAGCACAAGGGTTGCTGTGCCTGCCTATGTGTGGCGAGGTGAAAATGGAGTAAAATTCCTCCATTTTCACCATGTAAGTCTTTGTGCTGAATATGTGATACCGATTTGCGTTTTTGGTTCTATGTTAGCTTATGGGAGTAAAAATAGCTGTGACGGGTGAAATATAGGCACCGCAATTATATGCAGTGCCATATATTTGATAGCAAAACCGCGGAAAAACTGGCGTTGCTGGCTTTTGCGGGCAACGCCGCATATGTAATCTTGCCCTAAGTGCTCCGAAAATTAATCAGAGATCAGATCTCTGGTTAATTTTAAAAATGTCACCCAATTGCCCCCAGACTGAAAGTGAATGTAGTCTTTCATGAATCAGTGCCCGGTTTTTAAAAATACTATTAAAAACGGGTATTTTCATTCATGAAAGTTTACATTGCAGCGTTTTTAAAAAAAAAAAAATACTTACCTTTTTTTGCAGCCAAGCCGGACCCTCCCGCCCGCAGCTCATCTCAGCAATGACGAATCCGGCTTCCTCTGATCATGGCGTGCAACCCCAGAGCAGACATTTCCTGAGGCCACGCCGTGTTTAGAAGAAGCCAGTTTCATCATTGCTGTGCTAAGTATAGCATGAGAAACGGGGATCGCTGTGTGCAAATACATACAGATATAAATATGAAAATGCATTTAAAAATACTTAGAACATATTCCAATATGTGAAGAATATTGGGACGTGAAATATTTACAGGACAACACAGTTAAACACTTTATTAAATATAAATATTGTATTAATATGGTATTTCATGTATTTAGCTTCTTGATTGCAAAGGGTTCCAATCCACTTATATATATATATATGTCTATTTATGTGAATATTTGTATTCATGTGTTTATGTGTATATATGTCTTTAAATACACATATAAATACATATGTACACACACACACACATATATATATATATGTCTATTTATGTGAATATATGCATTCATGTGTTTATGTGTATATATGTCTTTAAATACACATATAAATACATATGTACACACACACACACATATATATATATATGTCTATTTATGTGAATATATGCATTCATGTGTTTATGTGTATATATGTCTTTAAATACACATATAAATACATATGTACACACACACACACACATACATACATACATATACAGTACATATTTAGACATCCCTGTGCAGCTTTTTAACACCTGAGAACTCATATCTTTTAGCCCTTATAACTTTTTTTGCAAACTTATTTAAAATAATTTTTATTAGAGGGTGTAACTGTAGTTTTAAGTATAATTTTGATGTGTTTTGTGCAACTGTTTAGTCAAGCGCAAAAGTTAACCAGAGCTCTGAAGTAGCGCTAACCCGCTAACCCGCTAGCTCTGAAGTAGCGCTAACCCGCTAGCTCTGAAGTAGCGCTAACCCGCTAGCTCTGAAGTAGCGCTAACCCGCTAGCTCTGAAGTAGCGCTAACCCGCTAGCTCTGAAGTAGCGCTAACCCGCTAACCCGCTAGCTCTGAAGTAGCGCTAACCCGCTAGCTCTGAAGTAGCGCTAACCCGCTAACCCGCTAGCTCTGAAGTAGCGCTAACCCGCTAGCTCTGAAGTAGCGCTAACCCGCTAACCCGCTAGCTCTGAAGTAGCGCTAACCCGCTAGCTCTGAAGTAGCGCTAACCCGCTAGCTCTGAAGTAGCGCTAACCCGCTAGCTCTGAAGTAGCGCTAACCCGCTAACCCGCTAGCTCTGAAGTAGCGCTAACCCGCTAGCTCTGAAGTAGCGCTAACCCGCTAACCCGCTAGCTCTGAAGTAGCGCTAACCCGCTAGCTCTGAAGTAGCGCTAACCCGCTAGCTCTGAAGTAGCGCTAACCCGCTAGCTCTGAAGTAGCGCTAACCCGCTAACCCGCTAGCTCTGAAGTAGCGCTAACCCGCTAGCTCTGAAGTAGCGCTAACCCGCTAACCCGCTAGCTCTGAAGTAGCGCTAACCCGCTAGCTCTGAAGTAGCGCTAACCCGCTAGCTCTGAAGTAGCGCTAACCCGCTAACCCGCTAGCTCTGAAGTAGCGCTAACCCGCTAGCTCTGAAGTAGCGCTAACCCGCTAACCCGCTAGCTCTGAAGTAGCGCTAACCCGCTAACCCGCTAGCTCTGAAGTAGCGCTAACCCGCTAGCTCTGAAGTAGCGCTAACCCGCTAGCTCTGAAGTAGCGCTAACCCGCTAACCCGCTAGCTCTGAAGTAGCGCTAACCCGCTAGCTCTGAAGTAGCGCTAACCCGCTAGCTCTGAAGTAGCGCTAACCCGCTAGCTCTGAAGTAGCGCTAACCCGCTAGCTCTGAAGTAGCGCTAACCCGCTAGCTCTGAAGTAGCGCTAACCCGCTAGCTCTGAAGTAGCCCTAACCAGCTAAAACCTGCTGCTTCCACCTTAAAAACATCGCTAAAATCAGACACTTCCTTACACAAGACACAACTAAGATTTTAATCCACTCTCTCATCCTTTCCCGCCTCGACTACTGCAACTTCATCCTCTCTGGTCTCCCTAGCTGCCGCCTAGCTCCTTTACAATCCATAATGAATGCCTCTGCCAGACTCATCTTCCTTGCACGTCGCTCTTCATCTGCTGCACCTCTCTGCCAATCCCTTCACTGGCTTCCTTGTCTCCAGGATTAAACACAAAAGTCTCACTCTGACATACAAAGCCCTCAAATGCACTGCTCCCCCCTACATCTCAGACCTTGTCTCCAGATACTCTCCCTCCCATCCCCTTCGCTCCGCTCATGATCTCCTACTCTCCTTCTCTCTTGTTTACTCCTCACATTCCCGTCTACAAGATTTCTCCAGACTGGCTCCCATCTTGTGGAACTCTCTGCCTCGCTCCACAAGACTCTCCCCTAGTTTTAAAAGCTTCAAGTGCTCCCTGAAGACTCTACTATTCAGGGACGCTTACAACCTACACTAACCTTCCTATCTCCACTGCTATCCCCTAAAACCCCATAGCATGTAAGCCTATGAGCCCAGCTGTTTGTAGTTCACCTTCATAAGAGCCGACTACAACAGTGCAACTCTCGGTAGGACCCTCTACCCATTTGATCCCTGTAATTGTTTTTATATACCACCTATGTTCATAGCGCTGCGGAACCTGTTGGCGCTCTACAAATACCTGATAATAATAATAACCTGCTAAATTACGCTCAATGGAACGTGTTTACTTTTAACCTGTAATATGCGCGCTACTTCCGATTTGCACAAATGCAAAAAAAAACATTATTCACAACATGTCTGTTTTGCTGTGATAAAGTATTATTGCTGGACAGAACAAACTGAGTCCTCAGGGGCTGGGTATAGGCGTCCAGAGGAGCGGCTGGTATTCTTCACCCTCAGGCCCAGCATGCAGAATTTATAAATACTCTACTGGTCTTGTATCTGGTCTTAAGGTCGTGTCTGGCTGTTTCAGACCTGACAAAGTTGTCTCATTTTTATTTATATTTCTCTTGAACAGTTTTCAAGCCTTTTTGCATGTGTTAGAGTGCACTGTATAGCAGAGGCTGTTTATTTAGTTTAATTAGTTCTACAAGGTTTTAAATACTATTTTGTGGTGTCAGTGTCTTCACAACAGAACTCATTCTATTTGCTCAGACTTGAACAGTTACGAGATAGATGCATCCCTGTTGGCTATAATGAAGCAACTCACTGCTGTAACCAGAGTCAGGTACAACCAATTTTGCAATGTTTTGTCTGAAAGATAATAGTTTCACAAAAGGGTTTTATGAACTTTAGGTCAGTGTTCAGTTAAGATTGTAAGTATTTAAACATATAAAAAAGGTCATGATTAAATAATTACTCAAAATGATGTAAAATTATTAGTTGCACATGACATGAGTGGATAGTATTGATTGTGATTAAAAGCATCAGGTAGTCATGTTCATTATTGCATAACTCCCTACATGTCTCAGGTATAACCTGGAACAGGGAGGTCTAGGCTGACTGACGGAAACTCATGGGTCGAGCTTTTGCACACAAAGGGGCCGATTATTCATTGCGTCAATCTCAACGCATTCGATGGAGTCAATATGCTCACCAGACATCGCTGCCGCAAATCTACATACGACGCCCTTATTTATTAAAAAGTCAGTCAAAAATATGCGTGTCAAGTACGGCGCGATGAGCATCAGACTGTTGATAAATAAGAGTCATCGATGTTGCGGATATTCTGTTTTTTCCAACTTTATTTATACCATTTCATTACTGTTCATGAACAAGCACATTTCTTTAAAGCTAATCTTTTATTTTTCATTTGTTAATGTCCAAGAAATAGCTAGATTTATACCTGAACAAACAATAATATCTCATAGAAAGTTATTTTCTATGTACTGTATTTGTTGTACAAAAAATGTATATATGAGATTTCCACATAAATGAATGTGTATTTGTATTTCTAGTAATCATTATATGCCTATCTCATATTTTTTCTTTTTTTTAAATGATAATTAATGCTAGAATTTGTACATATATCTTTGCACATACTTGTATGTATAAGTGTTATGTCAGAAATCTTTTGCAAACATATTTACATCTCCCTAAATTCCTTTTTTTGTTCTAAACAATGTTGTCTTTCATATCTCTGTGTTTATTAATACCACTATATGTATATATTGTAAATTTATTATTATTCTGAGCAAGAATAATTGCAAATATAATATTTAATCATTGTATCATATACTGTATATTTATTTGCAAACAATGGATATTTTAAGAGCCAGTTTTCTCTCTGCACCTGTGTAGCCCTTCCTGATTGCCGTCTAGTTTGAAACACCACCCCTACACAGGTGGGCTGGCATACAAGATGTCATTTCATATTGAAAATAAAATTCAAGAGAAGGAAGAAAAACACTGAAAATAGCATGACAATAAAGAGGTGATTTTAATTTCTGCTGTATCTGTTTCACGACAGTTTAAAGTTAGGTAGACTATCCCTTTGAGCTATCAGCTTACGATTATATTGAATCAAACATCATTCGATTATTAAAATCATTGTAAAAAATATTACAATGTGTGGCCTAAAGTCATCATCAATGTTTATCTTTAATACTAATTTCACATATACATACTTTCAAAGTATACAGCATCCTGGCAGACATCTATTGATAGTGGGAGTGCATACACGCTATTTGCTTTATACTTTTAAAGTATAATACACATACACCTTGATTACGAGTTTTGTGCTAAACAGTGTGTGAAACTAACATAGCGCTGCCATTACGAGTTACTGAAAGCCTCCTTGTGCTGTGCAATATGGTGGTGGTAAGCTAAAATCCAAGGGCTGCTTTGACGTGCTCGTGCACGCTTTCCTCCATAGACATCAATGGGGACAGAATGTTAGAACAAAACACCTGAAGTGCGGAATGAAAAATCTCTGTAACGCAACCCCATTGATGTCTATGGGGAAAAAAAAGTTAAGTTTAAAAACCTAACACCCTAACAGAAACCCAAAGTCTAAACACCCCTAATCCACCACCCCTAACATCGCCGACACCTAAATAAAGTTATTAACCCCTAATTTGTTGCTCCGGACATCAGCGACAATAATAAAAGTTATTAACCCCTATTCCGCTGCTCCCCGACATCGCCGACACTATAATAAAGTTATTAACCCCTATTCCGCTGCTCCCCAATATCGCTGACACTATAATAAAGTTATTAACCCCTATTCTGCTGCTCCCCAACATCGCCGACACTAATAAAAGCTATTAACCCCTAATCCACCTCTCCCCGACATCGCCGCCACTATAATAAAGTTATTAACCACTAAACCTCCAGCCTCCCACATCGCCGCCACTAAATAAACCTATTAACCCCTAAACCTCCGGCCTCCCTCATCGCCAAAACTAAATAAACTTATTAAACTCTAAACGACTGGTCTCCCACATCTACGCCACTAAATAAACCTATTAACCCCTAAACCTCCAGCCTCCCACATCGCTGCCCCTAAATAAACCTATTTACCCCTAAACCGTCGGCCCCCCACATCGCAAAACACTAAATTAATCTATTACCTCCTAAACCTAACCCCCTTTGTTTTAATAAAAATTACAATATAACTATATTTAGATAAATAAAAACTTTCCTACGAAATAAAAATGAACATTAAATTATAAATTAACCTAACATAACTATTGTAATAAATGAAAAAATACTACCTATTAAAAAATCTAAATTACAAATTTAAAAAACCTAAGACGAAAAAAAAATCTAAAATTACAAAAAACAATAAACACTAAATTACGAAAAATAAAAAACACTAAGCTTACAAAAAATAATAAACAAAATTATCAAAAATAAAAACAATTACACCTAATCTAATAGCCCAATAAAAATAAAAAAGCCCCCAAATAAAAACACTTCCTAGCCTACAATAAACTACCAATAGCCCTTAATAGGGCATTTTGTAGGGCATTGCCCTAAGTTAAACAGCTCTTTTACCTGTAAAAAAATACAAAGTCCCCCCAACAGTAAAACCCACCACCCAACCAACCCCCCAAAATAAAAACTTAACTCTAAAAAAACCTAAGCTACCCATTGCCCCTAAAGGGTCATTTGTAACCTAAGCTACCCATTGCCCCTAAAGGGGCATTTGTATGGGCATTGTCATTAAAAGGGCATTCAGCTCTTTTACAAAAGCCCAAAGCCCTAATCAAAAAAAACAAAACAAAAACTAACACTAACCCCAGAATATCTACTCATGGACCGGTTCCTGAAGTCCGGACATCTATCTTCATCCAGGCTGCGGGAAGATTTCATCCAGGCAGCAACACCATCATCCATCTCGGGGACATCTTCTATCTTCATCCCTGCGGCGCTAATCGGAGCCATCCTGGAAGTCGATCCCATCCTGCACGGAGCGTCCTCTTCATATGGTCGCCGCCGTACACTGAAGTTGAATGCAAGGTAGCCGTTTCAAAATGGCGTACCTTGCATTCCTATTGGCTAATTTGATTCTTCAAATTCAAATCAGCCAATAGGATGAGAGCTTCTGAAATCCTATTGGCTGTTCAAATAATTTTTTTTAAATTTCTCATTTAGATTTTTTTTTATTTTATTAGAATAGTTATGTTAGGTTAATTTATAGTTTAATGTTAGGTTTATTTTTATTTCACAGGTAAATTTTTATTTATTTTAAGATAGTTATATTGTAATTTTAATTTAAAGTTTGGAGGTATTAGGTTTAGGGGTTAATAGTTTAATTTAGTTTTTTGCAATGTGGGGGCAGGTGGTTTAGGGCTATATATAGTGGGGGTGATGTAGGAGGCCGGAGGTTTAGGGGTTAATAACTTTATTACAGTGGCGGCAATGTTGGGGAGCGGCGGATTAGGGGTTAATATATTTAAATAGTATTGGAGATGTTGGTGGACGGCAGTTTAGGGGTTATTAGGTTTATTTAATAGGCACAATGTGGGTGGGCTGCAGATTAGGGGTTGATACGTTTTAAATAGTGTTTGCAATGTAGGAGGGTGGCGGTTTAGGGGTTAATAGGTAGTTTATGGGTGTTAGTGTACTTTTTAACATTTTAGTTATGAGTTTTGTTAAACAATTTTGTTTTGCAAAAGTTATAACTACTGCTCTCAGATGGCGGTATGGATCGTGTCGGTATAGGCTGTAACGCAAGGATTTTAGCCTGAACGCACAACCTGTAATACAGGCGCTATGAAAATCCCACACAAAAATGTTATTTTTTTGAATGCGGAATGGACATTGCGTTACAGGCTAAAATGCTTGCGGTATAGCTATACCGACACGACTCGTAATATGCGTTCCTGGCCATTACGCTGGAATGACTTTTTTTCTAGCCGATTGCAACAAATGGCACTTACAAGTTCTGATGAATGATCAGTGACTCAAGTATAGAGCAATTTGATTAGTTAGTGATAGTAGAAAAAGTATATTTCAATCAGATTGGCTGATTTCATTAATCACGTGATTATGCATTTACCAATAAGAAGTTGTGGAAAACTTTACCAGTTTGTGGGTTGTTTAGGAGTTTGAGTATTCAAATTTGGTGCGAAATAATATTGTCCCCTTGCTTTGTAATGAGAGACAAAGATGTAACATAATCTATAAGTAGTAATGTATATATTTCATTTTTATCATATTCATATTTTTAGCAGCAAATTTGGAGCAATATTATAACATCTAATTTACTTTTATTATCTAATAGGCTTCATTGTCTTGCAGCATCAAACATAACCTTTCTGTGTTTTCAGACTCTCATTGATTTCTATGGCATTTGCGGCCTCAAGGGTGGCAGTTTGAGCTATAGGTACGCTGCGTCGGAATAGACATGAGGTACTGTAGAACACTTGATAAATTGGCAAGAGGGTCAAATAGAGTCGAATGTGATGGCGGATGATCAGTATTCCGCTTGAATAACACAAGCATCGATCTGCGTCGGATTGATATCATGGGAGTGTATAATACGTCACACGTTTCAACATTTGACGACCTTGACACTTTCGGCTAGATTACGAGTTTTGCGTTATGAGCGGCTCGGTACAAACTTGCAAGTTATTGTCACCGCTCACCTCCCTATAGCGCTGCTATTACAGGTTTGCAAAAACCCGGCGTTAGCAGGCAATATGGTTGCGTTGAGCTCCATACCACACTCAAATACCAGCGCTGCTTTGAACTGGTTTTACGTGCTCATGCACGATTTCCCCATAGACATCAGTGAGGAGAGCCGGCTAAAAAAAAACCTAACACCTGCAATAAAGGAGCGTAAAACTCTGTAACGCTGCCCCATTGATTCCTATGGGGAAAGAAAAGTTATGTTTACAACTAACACCCTAACATAAACCCTGAGTCTAAACACCCCTAACTTTAACATAATTAAAATAAATCTAAATAAAAATTACAATTAATACCTAAATAATTCCTATTTAAAACTAAATACTTACCTATAAAATAAAACCTAAGCTAGCTACAATATAACTAATAGTTACATTGTAGCTAGCTAAGGTTTTATTTTTATTTCACAGGTAAGTTTGTATTTATTTTAACTAGGTAGACTAGTTAGTAAATAGTTATTAACTATTTACTAACTACCTAGTTAAAATAAATACAAACTTACCTGTAAAATTAAACCTAACCTGTCTTACACTAACCCCTAACCTTACACTACAATTAAATAAATTACATTCATTAAATACAATTAAATAAATTACAAAAAAATAAACACTAAATTACACAAAAAAAAAAGATTAAATATTTAAACTGATTACACCTAATCTAATAGCCCTATCAAAATAAAAAAGCCCCCCAAAATAAAAAAAACCCTAGCCTAAACTAAACTGACAATAGCCCTTAAAATGGCCTTTTAAAAGGGCATTGCCCCAAAGAAATCAGCTCTTTTACCTGTAAAAAAAATGCAAACAACCCCCAACAGTAAAACCCACCTCCCACACAACCAAACCCCCCAAGTAAAAACCTATCTAAAAAACCTAAGCTCCCCATTGCCCTGAAAACGGCATTTGGATGGGCATTGCCCTTAAAAGGGCATTTAGCTCTTTTTCAGCCCAAACCCTAAGCTAAAAATAAAACCCACCCAATAAACCCTTAAAAAACCTAACACTAACCCCGAAGATCCACTTACAGTTTTTGAAGACCGGACATCCATTCTCAACGAAGCCAGGAGAAGTCTTCATCCAAGCGGCAAGAAGTGGTCCTCCAGGCGGGCAGACGTCTTCATCCAGACGGCATCTTCTATCTTCATCCTTCCAACGCGGAGCGGCTCCATCTTCAATAACTATTTACTAACTAGTCTACCTAGTTAAAATAAATACAAACTTAGCTGTGAAATAAAAATAAACCCTAAAATAGCTACAATGTAACTATTAGTTATATTGTAGCTAGCTTAGGGTTTATTTTACAGGTAAGTATTTAGTTTTAAATAGGAATTATTTAGTTAATGATAGTCATTTTTATTTAGATTTATTTTAATTATATTAAAGTTAGGGGTGTTAGGGTTAGACTTAGGGCTAGGTTTAGGGGTTAATAATTTTAGTATAGTGGCGGCGGTGACGTTGGGGGGAGCAGATTAGGGGTTAATAATATTTAACTAGTGTTTACGATGTGGGAGTGCAGCGGTTTAGGGGTTAATATGTTTATTATAGTGATGGCGATGTCCGGAGCGGCAGATTAGGAGTTAATCATTTTATTTTAGTGTTTGTGATACGGGAGGGCCTCGGTTTAGGGGTTAATAGGTAGTTTATGGGTGTTAGTGTACTTTGTAACACTTTAGTTATGAGTTTTATGCTACAGCTTTGTAGCGCAAAACCCATAACTACTGACTTTAGATGGCGGTACGAATCTTGACGGTATATGGTGTACCGCTCACTTTTTGGCTTCCCAGGCAAAACTCATAATGCCGGCGCTATGTAAGTCCCATTGAAAAAAGACTTTTTGAAAGCTGCGTTACGGCCAAAAAAGTGTGCGGAACAGCTGTACCTACAAGACTCGTAATAGCAGCGGTAATGAAAAAGCAGCGTTATGAGGCTTTTTCACTCATAACGCAAAACTCGTAATCTAGCCGTAAGTTTACTACTGCCGATCAACTTGGCGTCTAATTTGATGTGAGATTCCATTGTATTATCAGTTGAAGCATTGAAAAATCGTCCCCAAAGATCTGATGTTCTTTGTGCAGAAACTGCTGTGTTTGGATACTGTTGATGGAGTTGAGGCCAGAAGGCATGTTAAAGGGACAGTCAAGTCCAAAAAAATCTTTCATGA
>NC_069510.1:137822344-137832344 GCF_027579735.1 Bombina bombina
TAAAGGGTTAAGGAGGTTGATGAGCTCAAAAGAGTCTCTGAGATAGGAATCAGTGGCCTGAACCACTGGCTGCAGGAAAAAATCTATATATTCAGCCAAAGGCTGTAGTAGGGAACCCCTGGCAGAGACAATTGGTCTGCCAAGGGGGTTATCCAAAGACTTGTGGATCTTTGGGAGCAAATACAAAATGGGGCAAATGGGTTTATCCACAGTCAAGAATGACTAGGTATAATCATCTATTATGTTGGCAATTAGTGCTAAGCCCAAAAGGTCATCCACGTCCTTTTTGAACCCCATAGTGGGATTACCCTTGAGTCTGGAGTATGTTATGCCATCAAATAGTTGTCTGTGTGCTTCAGAACTGTATGTCTCATAGTCAAGAATGACTATGGCCCCGCCCTTGTCAGCCGGCCTTATGACTATACTAGGGTCTTTAGAAAGATTTTTAATGGCCATTCTCTCCTGTTTAGTGAGATTATCACAAATTCTATCAGTAGGGGGTTGAGTTTCAGAAATACTAGACAGACACGCGTGATGGAAAGTTTTAATGGCAGTGTGTGTATTAGGTGGTGCAAATGTGCTGTGTCCTTTAAATTTTTTTCTGGTGAAGTCACCTTTTTTCTTAAAGAAATCTTTAAGTTTTAGTTGCCGTTGGAATCTACCAAAATCGACATGCACATCAAACAAAGTGCTAGGAGAACGTGGCACAAATGAAAGACCTTTGTTAAGGACACTTTTTTCCTCAGGGCTCAAAGGGCGTGTGCTTAAATTGTATGCTATTGTTTCAATTTCTTGGTTACTTTCTTTCTTGCATCGCCCCCTCCTCCTGAAGTGTCTGTGCCTGGGGCCTGTGATAAAGGGGGTCTCTGGGAGGATCTAGTGCTGACACCTGCTTGTTGGCTGGTTGAGGGAGTGGCAGTGTCTCCTTCAGAGGAGTCACCTCCACTGCTATCTACAGTGGTAAAATTAACCCTTCTGTTTTTATTTAGATTCCTTCTACGGCCAAAGGGAGCACTATTGTCTTTCCCGTATAACCACCTATAGACGCGCTTCTCTCTGTAATCGTTCTCTACAGTGGAGAATTTCTTGTTTTTAAATGTCAGGAGGTCTTGTTTGTATTTGTTCACCTGGGTTTGTAATTTAGATAGCCAGTCAGTGTCTTTATCAGCTGTAAGTATGTTAATCAGTGTATCTTTTACAGTGGCAATTTCTTGTTTGACTGTTAGTTGTAACCTAGAGACCTCTTCAATAACCAAGAGCATCAGGTCATGGGAGCATTTATTAAGGATCCCACACCACCGTCTGCAAAACTCAATGTTGGTGCGCCCTAAAGTGGCGATGTTTTTTACTCTGAACCCCCTGGGTATGTACTTTAGTTTATGATATTTTGATAAATAGACTGCATGAAGATGAAAATCAATTTCTTTCTTTTCTAAGTGCAACAATTTATGAAAAATATTAATGGGTGTCTCACCTCTAGTTTCCCGCAGCTCCTGAATATCGGCGTCACAGCGGATGCGTGCAGCATCTTCTTCTGTAAATGCAAAGTCCTCTATTTCTCCAAATACATCATCTCTGGTGTTATCCTGAGATGATAATGTGGGTTCCATGAATCAAGCTGAATAAATGTAGGCAAAGAAATGTTAGTTAAAGTCACAAGCCAAATATATCCAAAGCAGGGTATATATGGTAGCAATCACAGATGAGTTATCCACAATAGATAGCAATGCCCCTACACAAGGGGGAGATGAATGTTAAGTAAATGGATGCTCACTTTCAAACGAAAGGATATTCACAAATGTAGATAAAGTGGCACACACAAAACAAGCAGATACCCGGTGCACTGCAAAATGAGTATTGCATAAAGATGGTGTTCCAAATACACACACGGCTTCAAGTGTGTTTTAGGTATCTGAAAGCAGCAGGCAACACAAGGGATTTCAAATAGCAAGCATTTAATTCCAATCCAAAAAAAACAGCAGGGCCTTAAGCCATAACGTTTCGGTCTACACTTAGACCTTTGTCAAATGGAGCCCATGTGAGAGATACAGAACCCACTATGTGACGCAAGAAAGAAAGTAACCAAGAAATCGAAACAATAGTATACAATTTAAGCACACGCCCTTTGAGCCCTGAGGAAAAAAGTGTCCTTAACAAAGGTCTTTCATTTGTGCCACATTCTCCTAGCACTTTGTTTGATGTGCATGTCGATTTTGGTAGATTCCAACGGCAACTAAAACTTAAAGATTTCTTTAAGGACAAAGGTGACTTCACCAGAAAAAAATTTAAAGGACACAGCACATTTGAACCACCTAATACACACACTTCCATTAAAACTTTCCATCACGCGTGTCTGTCTAGTATTTCTGAAACTCAACCCCCTACTGATAGAATTTGTGATAATCTCACTAAACAGGAGAGAATGGCCATTAAAAATCTTTCTCAAGACCCTAGTATAGTCATAAGGCCGGCTGACAAGGGCGGGGCCATAGTCATTCTTGACTATGAGACATACAGTTCTGAAGCACACAGACAACTATTTGATGGCATAACATACTCCAGACTCAAGGGTAATCCCACTATGGGGTTCAAAAAGGACGTGGATGACCTTTTGGGCTTAGCACTAATTGCCAACATAATAGATTATGATACCTGGTCATTCTTGACTGTGGACAAACCCATTTGCCCCATTTTGTATTTGCTCCCAAAGATTCACAAGCCTTTGGATAACCCCCCTGGCAGACCAATTGTCTCTGCCAGGGGTTCCCTACTACAGACTTTGGCTGAATATATAGATTTTTTCCTGCAGCCAGTGGTTCAGGCCACTGATTCCTATCTCAGAGACTCTTTTGAGCTCATCAACCTCCTTAAAACATTGGGAGTAGACAAACAACTTGATATACTGGTTACCATGGATGTGGTTAGCCTTTACACCGTGATTCCACATGACCATGGCAAAAAAATTATACAAGAGTGTCTGATCAATAGTGAGCATTATTCAGGCCCACCAATTTAATTTTTGATGAATCTGCTGGGTCTGTGCTTGGAGAAAAACTTTTTTCGGTTTGAGAATAATTTCTTCTTGCAAATACTTGGCACGGCCATGGGGTCCAGTATGGCACCTGCATATGCTAACCTATATATGGCTCAATTTGAAAAATACCATGTATTTAACCCCAAGCACAGCTCCATCAGATTCTACCACCGCTATATTGACGACGTGTTTCTCGTTTGGAGAGGCACCCCGGCATCACTTTTTTTTTTTTTTTTTTTTTTTTTTTAATCTTTTTTATTGAGGTTCATCATATAATACAACAGAATCAATTCAGAAAATTACATCTTTAAGTATGTACACATATATATTAACATAGCATATCTTGAATCATGCATGCATAGCTTTCTCCCCTATCGGGATTGAAAATATACAAAGAAAAAAAACAGGAGCAGCATATTTGATCTTGACCTCACTTTTTCCAAGCTTAAAACTGTTCCTTCCAGAAAGAAGGAAAAAGTCTGATTTACATGTATTCCATATCTTACTAACTAAGGAAGCTATGTGTCTAAACAATAAAAATCAGCGAAGCGGCACATAACTCTGAGGCATGAGGGAAAGGGGGGCAAGGGACAGGGCGAAGAAAAAAGAAAAGAGCAGGGAAAATAAGAAGAGAAAAAAGAAGAGGGAGCAAGAGAAAAAAAAAAAAAAAAAAAAAAAAACCTCCATGTATATCTCACCCTGTTTACAAAGACCTGTATCAACTGTCCCTTTCTATTAGCCAAGACCTGGGCAGAACGCCAGATACTATCAAATTCAAGAATGGAACTGCGTTTTGAAAGGGCTTTAAAAAGTAGACCTGCTGCTCTGGTGTCCAGGAACTAATCAGACTTCCCCATTTTTTAAAATAATTCTTAAACTGCGTTTCTGACTCAGCTTTGAGGTTCTGCCTTTCTACAAACATCTGTGTTTTGATGGTATTGGTAACTTCCCTTATGCAGGGAGTCTCTCTTTTTCTCCATTATTTAAAGAGCAAACTACGTGCTACTAATATGACTAGATTAACCAGCTGGGCCGCCTTCTTTAGGTAGAATATATGTTCTGCCTGTAACTCAATTTTACTCTGAAGGTAACGGTTCAACCAATACTGTGTCTTTGCCCAATATTGCCTTACTTTAGGGCAGCTCCAAATACAATGTAGGAGGTCTGCCCCTTCCCGTGCACATTTAAAGCAGTTCCCTGCCTTTGACTCCGTCCATTTAGCCATTCTAGCTGGGGTCAAATAAAAGTTATTTATAATTTTGCACTGTGACTCTCTCCAGCTGATGCTTGAAGTCGCCTCAGCCGTACGCTTAATACTTTCTAATATATCTTCACCTTGTACCCTTTCAAAGTATTTATTGAATTTTTCCTTGACCATGTTAATGTGTTCCAGTCCCTTATTTATCAAAATTTTTTGATACCACCAGGAAATTGAGCGTTTCCCTGCTTGATAGAGTTTTAGGCCTGAGGTTATTTGAGACAATCCCCATTCAGTTGCCACTTCTTTATTAGCCCTTTCAATATAATGGCGTACCTGTAGGTATGCATAAAAGTTATTGGTTGGGAGATGGAATTGTTCTACTAGACTCTGAAAGGTACAAGTTTGGCCCTCCCTATCTTTTTTTAGCTGGGCGAAGTAACAAAGGCCTTTCTCCCTCCAGTCGGAAAATACTTTCTGGTTAAGACCAGGTGTAAAGTCCACGCACCCGATAATCGGTAAATATGTGGATACACGAAATTCCTGTCCCACTAGAGAGCAGTATAACTGCCACCCTTTAATGATATTAACAAATGTTGGCATTACCTCTACATTCTGGGGCAGCTTCCTGTAGGGGCAGTGTAGCATGGCTAGCGGGCTGAAAGGTCTAATCAGCTCCGCGTCTAACTCATAATATGTTACATATTCTGATTTAGTGAGCCAGTCTAGTCCAAATTTAGCCAGGGCGATTAAATTATAGTGTCTAATGTTTGGAATAGAAAACCCTGCATAAACTCTGGAATTGCTCATTTTATCTATGGAGATTCTTGGTCTCTTTTTCCCCCAAATAAAGGAAGAACAGGCTTTATTGTACCTGATTGTGTCTTTCCTAGTAACAAAGAGAGGTAGATTTTGCAGCAGAAATAAGATTTTAGGAAATATAATTGTCTTAATTATCATACATCTGGCCGTGATTGACAGAAAAAGTAGACTCCATTTGTTAAGATTAGCTTGAATATTATCAAAGAATTCCTTGAAGTTTAATTGATACCATTCCCTGGGGTCCCTAGAAATCTTGATACCTAGATAGTTGATGACGTTCACTTCTCTAAAGATATAGTTGCAACTCTGCCTTGTTTTCTTAACCCATAATAACTCTGATTTTTTGGGGTTAACTTTGTAACCCGAGAAGGTGCTATACTCTGTAATAATTTTCAAGACACATGGTATAGAGTTTACTGTGTCTTGCAGGAAAAGGAGTATATCATCAGCATATAAAGAAATTAGTAGGTTCTCCCTACCAATCTTGACTGGTTGTATTGATTGCCGCAAATATACTGCCAAGGGTTCTAGGGCGAGATCAAATAAAAGTGGGGACAGTGGACAGCCCTGCCGGGTTCCTTTCTCTAAAGTGATGTACTGTGTTAATTCCCCGTTCACTAGTAGCTGTGATCTTGGTTCCTTGTAGATCATTCTCACCAGACCGACCAACCGTCCAGAAAAACCAAAGTTTTCAAGAGAGGTTATAAGATGATTCCATTCAATGGAGTCAAAAGCTTTTTCAGCATCGATGGTAATTAGAGCAAAATCTTTTTTCTTGCTATTATGGAGGTCATTTCTGCCCTGCCGGCCGATCCCGTGAAAATGATCCACAGCTGTCAGTACTCTTCCCATGTTTCGAACCGAGTTCCTATTTGGGATGAAACCTGCCTGGTCTGTATGTATCAATTTGCCTATGACACTTTTTAATCTATCGGCAATAATTGACATCAGTATTTTATAGTCCTGATTTAACAGGGAAATTGGACGATAGGCAGCTAAGTCATCTGGTTTTTTGCCCTTCTTATATATCAGAGTGACAATTGAGTCTGAGAAGTAGGGGGATTTTAAGGCTTGTGATAAGAAGTACTCATTATATAAGTTCTTTAGTGTGGTGCCAATTGTGGCTGATAGAATTTTGTAGAATTCAATCGGGAGACCATCAGGGCCTGCTGCTTTTCCAGATTTTATCCTTTGTATTACCTTCTCTATTTCTGGCGTTGTTATAGGCGCATTGATACGTTCTAGCTCTGTTGCTGATATGGTCGGTAATTTGATTTTTTCCCAGAATTGTGCCTTGGCCCTTTCATCTACTCCACCACTGGTATAGATGCTGCGAAAATACTTATAAAATGCCTCCCTAATCTCTGCAGGATGAGTTATTGCCTTATTATCATCTTTTATTGTTGCTATGGTGTTTTTCTTTTGTCTGAACCTTACTATTTTGACCAAGTGTTTAGCTGACACCCCCTGATATCCTTGAAATTTGGACCTCGCCTTCAAGTCTTCCTCTGCCCACTTTTCTCTGAAAAAATCCTCCCTTTCATTTTTAGCGGAGATATATTTACTCCACATGATTTGGTTCGGAGATTGGAGGTATCTGTTGTATGCGTTCCTAAGCTGGTTGGCCAGTTGTAACTCTCTAGCTTTCACTTTACGTGTTAATTTTACCATATATCCCTTGATTTCTCCACGCATGACGGCTTTCCCTGCTTCCCAAAAGGTTTCAGTTTTGTTAATGTATTCATTGTTCAGATCACAATATTCTAACCATTTTGAATTTAACCAATTAGTAAACTGTAGATTTTGGCTCATATAAGCAGGGAAATGAAACGAATTCCCCGGTCTTCTAACCCTCTTGTCTGGCCAGACCCGCAAACTTATGATGGCGTGGTCGGATAGCAATATGTCTGCTATTTGGGTTTCAACTTCAAGCTTGGCTATTTGCTGGCTTATCAGAAATAGATCAATGCGGGAGAAGCTTCTATGTGCCTTGGACTCGCATGTGTAAACCCGGTCATCCGGGTGTTGCTGTCGCCAGATATCATTTAGCTTTAGTGTCTTAATATAGTTCCTAAAAAATTTGGCTTCTCTACTATTTGCTTGGTGACCTCTGACTCTAGACCTGTCCATCCCTGGGTATAACGTGAGATTCATATCTCCAGCAACAATCAGGTTCTGCTCTAGATATGGTATAAGTTTATGTTGGATTCTTTGCCAGAAATTTTTCTCAAGTTTGTTTGGTGCGTATATATTGCAAAGGGTCCAACAGACGCCCTCTATCTGTATCTGGAGGATTATGTACCTACCCTGTGGATCACATTCTTGTTTAAGCATTGTGTACTTAACTTTTTGGTTTATGATAATGGCCACCCCACACTTACGCTTACTACATGGGGTGGCCACGATTTCTGCCACCCAATTAACCTTCAGTTTTGCTATTTCATTATCCTTCAGATGCAGTTCCTGCAGAAAAATAATGTCCGCTTTCTCCCCTTTTAGCATTCTAAGAACATTTTTCCATTTGATGGGGGAGGTTATGCCCCCCACATTCCACGACACTAACTTTAGAGGGTCTGACATTTCAATCTAATGATGGAACAAGCCAAAAAATGAAATAATAAAAAAAAAAAAAAAAAATAAGAAAAAAAAACACCAAAAGCCGATAGAAAGGAGAAAAGAGAGAGAGAAAAAGAAAAAAAAAAAGAAAAAAAAAAAGAAGAATCCGCCCTTTCTCCCCCCCCCTTTCCACATCCTTTTATTATGCTAAATACTTCAAAATTCTGGTTCAACCTTCTTGCTTTTACTGACCAGACCATATATACATTCCTTCTTAAGCATTTAGAATTCCTTTGTATTTTTATTACCATAATAGCCTTATGCAGCGAAAAAAGAAAAAAAAAGGATACCCATTCAAACCTCTATATTGTTCTCCTGACAGAAAGCCTGTGCTTCTGTTACTGAATTTAACACCACTCTCCCCTCCATGGTTAAAACCGTTATTTTGGCAGGGTAGATCAATGCTGCTTTAAGCCCAGCCCTGATCAACCCTGAACAGAATGGAGCCATGACCCTCCTCCTGGAGGCTGTCTCGGCCGAAAAGTCCTGAAACAACAGGACCTTTTTCCCTTCAATTGTTAATGTTTGGAGCTTCCTAAAGTGTTGCATAATGTTAATCTTGTCCTGAAAATTCAGGTACCTGATTAACACCATCCTGGGACGTGAGTTTCCATCTGTGTGTGTCCTAGCACTTCCTACCCTGTGAGCTCGTTCAACCTGCAGAGTGTCCCTCTCTGCCTGAATCCCTAGTAGCTTGGGGAGTGTGGATGCCGCAAATTTCAGGAGGTCCTGGAACTCTCTACTCTCTGGGAGTCCCACTACCCTGACGTTGTTCCGGCGGGATCTGTCTTCCAGATCTTCCACCTTTAACATGAGTGCCTTAATTTTATCTGTGTTTTCCTTCAAATTTATGTCTTGGATATTTATTTTGTCTTCTGTTTCTGAGACCCTAGACTCTATTTCTGCCATTCTGACTGAGAACTGCCTGATCTCCTGTGATAACTCTGCAATATCCTTTTTCACCAATTCAAACTGTGGAAGTAAAAGGTCCGCTAGTTGATTTATAGTCATTTGTGCATCTTGATTTACAGGTGAACTTTCCAGACTAGCCTCAATACCAGTTTCTTGACCTACTTTTTGTTTCCTGTCTTTCCTTGGTGGCATGGCAGGGGACTTATTTTTTGAACTTGCCATGTATTTATCCATTGAGACCACTAGGACTTCTTCCTAAAGATGGTTACAATGTGTACACTTCTATCTGAGAAAAAGATAAACTAGCTTTTTCTCTCTTTTTCTTCCCCTTCTCCGCTGCGTACCTCTACTTCAATTAATAATTCACCTCTGTGTTTTAGTGTTACTTTTTATAATTAATTCATATCTGTGGTGTCAATCTCTAAATTCTTATCCAGTGGTCACCATATCATCCTTAAAATTTCTCTTTGTGTATCGTGTAACTAGAGGGGCCCCAAACTTGGATCAAAACTCCTAATCTTGCCTTAAATTCTGATCTGTTATATCAACCAATTAGAAGATACATTGCAATCAAAAAAAATATACGTAAGTTACTCAGTTACTGGGTTGGACCCTAATAGTTATTTACAAGGTACCAAACAATCATTCCTGGCCAAAGGTCTTATATATCCTATAATGACCACTTTGCGTACTTTTTTGGTTACTGCTAGAACAGGTTTGGATACACTGAGTATCAACCAGAAGTTTAAAGCCTAAAAAAAACCCCCCAAATTATCTGCAGTTATTGGCACAACGATCTTTCATGCTATCATACTGAGTGAAACCCCAATAGATGTTTACAGGGTAACAATAAGTGATTCCTAACCAGAGATCTTATGTAGCCTATAGTAATCTCTGTACAGCTTTTTTTTCTTTATATTTTTTCTCTTTCCCCTTCCCTCTTCCTTCTTTGGTTGCTGCCAGCACAGGTGTGGGTGTACTGAGAATCAACCGATAGTAGAAACCTGTCTAATACCCTGTGACAATGATCTGTTAAAAAAAAGCAATAAAGAGAGAAAAAAAAGAAAAAAAAAGAGGAACAAAGAAAAAAAGAAAAAACCCCTAATTTGGCTACAGTTATTTACATCACTGTCTTTCACATTCAATGGTTAAATAATAAATATCATTCCTTTAAACACAAAAGTAACATAAATTGGGAGAGGCAAAATGGAGGCTCCAGTAATCTGCTAAATAGCACAGTGTCCCCCAGATTCTTGTACAGTCACTATCATTTATCACATCCAGCTAGTGAACAATTCATGCCAAGGGAGACTAGTCACTTAGTAATATCCACAATATTAACTTCAGAGCTTAATGTCTATTGTGTACTGTGCGCCCCTAGTTCTGCCCCACACTTAGACGGGCCGCTGAGAGAGAAT
>NC_069510.1:137837344-137927344 GCF_027579735.1 Bombina bombina
TATATATATATATATATATATATATATATATATGATGTTTTTTTTTGATCAAATATATATCTAAACCTATGTATACACATGATTATATATATATATAAGTATAGAGTTATACAGCTATATATAGGAATTTCTATTTATAAATACAAAGAATATTTTTTGCTATGCACAGAACACCAGAACACAGTATAACAATTAAATATAAATATTGCATAAATATGGTTTTACATGTTTTCATTTTCTTGACTGCAAAAGGCTCCAATGAACTTATATATTTGTCTATAAATGTCTTCATATGTTTTTATGTGTTTATATGTGTATATATATCTGTAAATACATATATACACATATAAATACATAAATACATCTGTACACACTCTGATGAGAGCAGGAAGTGACGTCACTAGATTGGGGGCGGGGCTTAGGTCTGTTTGTCTGTGTCGCAGTTAGTTAGTGAGATCAACCATACCAGATGTATATTTCCATGCTCTGTAATAAAATAGAGTTGTACCATCCTTGCTGTGTCCTGCATATGTCCTGCATCTCATGACATGGTGTCAGAAGTTCTTGCCTGCGCTTCTGTTCCTGATCGATGACGATGTCAAAGTTTACCCCACCTGAGCCTTTTGACTTCTCTCAGCCTGCAGCTTGGCCCACATGGCGTCAGCGGTTTCAGCGCTTCAGAATTGCTTCCAAGCTGGACAAGGAGAGTGGTGAAGTACAAGTTAATTCTCTTTTACACTCTATGGGGAAAGATGTGGAGCCAGTGTTCAATGCTTTTACTTTCCAAGAAGGGGAAGAATTTAACTTTGATATAGTTATGGATAAACTCAGTGCCCACTTTGTGCCCAAAAGAAATGTGATTCATGAGAGAGCTTGTTTTCACAAACGTAATCAGCGTGTGGGAGAATCTGTGGAGTCATTTGTGCGCAGCCTGTATGAACTAGCTGAATTCTGTGAGTTTGGTGTTGCTAAAGAAGAGCAAATCAGAGACAGAATAGTTATTGGAATTGCAGATGCTGAAGTCTCACTGAAGCTAAAGTTAGAGCCTAATTTAATATTAGATGGGGCTATTAGGATGGCCCGCCAGAGTGAACTGGTGAAAAAGCAAAGTGCTGATCTGAGGTTTGAGAGTATTGTGGATGACGTGCAGCAGTTCAGGAGATCTGCTGGTGAAAGGCACAGTATGAGCGGTAGACCTAAGATAACAGATAGATCTAGAAGTGGATGGACGCAGCATGCCCGATGCACACGGTGCAACCATGCCCATGATCAGAGTGTCATATGCCCTGCTAAAGACAAAAGATGCAGAAAATGTAACAGGATGGGCCATTTTGAAGTGGTGTATAAAACTGAATATATTAAGGAGATGCAGGTGGATAGCGACCAGGAGGGTCAAGAAGTGTCCTTTGTAGGGTCTGTTGTTGAACGGCCGGGTTCAGAAGAAGATTGGAAGGTTACTTTTACTGTAATGGGAGCCAAAGTTGCCTTTAAGATTGACAAAGGAGCAGATATCACTGTAATGTCCCTTGCAGCATTCATAAAACTGCCTCGACAGCCCCAGCTGGCAAAGGTTACTACAAATGTCCATAGTCCTGGTGGCCGCATTGATTGTGCGGGGAAATTTCTTGCCAGCTGCGAGTACAAGCAAAGGAAATTCACCATGTGGGTGCATGTTATTCGAGGTCAGTGTGTTAACAATTTATTGAGCAGAAAAGCAGCCTGTGGTTTGGGCCTAGTAGCCAGAGTGAATGAGATTTCTGAAGATATGTTTGGTGAATTGGGCCTACTGAATTGCAAACCAGTCCGTATATCACTTAAAGGTGACGCAGTCCCATAGAGCATTACTACTCCCCGTAGAATTCCGTTCCCGCTCATGCCTCAAGTGGAGAAGGAGCTTATGCGCATGAAGAATATGGGGGTTATTGAAGAGGTTGTTGAAGCAACTGACTGGTGTGCCCCCATTGTACCTGTTGCAAAGAAAAACGGGAAGGTGCGCATCTGTGTAGACTTGAAAAGGTTGAATGAGACAGTGAAGAGAGAGAGATTTATGCTGCTGACACTGGAAGACATAGCTCCGAAATTGGCTGGGGCGAAGTTCTTCTCTACATTGGATGCTTCTAGCAGCTTTTGGCAGATTCCTCTAGATCCAAAGTGCCGCAAACTGACTACCTTTATTACACCGGTAGGTCGGTTTTGCTTCTGCAGACTCCCCTTCGGGATATCCTCTGCTCCTGAAATCTTTCAAAGGGAAATGAGTTCTCTCCTAAGAGACCACATGGGCACGGCAGTCGTCATGGACGACATCTTAGTGTATGGGTCTACTTTGGAGGAACACAATCAGCGATTGAGCTGTGTGTTGCAGACTATCAGAGAGTCTGGGCTGAAGCTAAATAAAGAAAGATGCCATTTTAGAAAAGCTGAATTATGTTACTTTGGGCATATCATCAATGGGGATGGCATCAAGCCAGACCCCGAGAAAATTTGTGCTATTGAACAGATGAAAAGTCCTTCCGACGTACATGAGCTGAGACAAATATTGGGCCTTGTAAATTATGTGGGCAGGTTCCTTCCAGATTTATCCACAGTACTACACCCTATCACAGAGTTGCTAAAGAAAGATGTTGCCTGGGTCTGGGGACCTTCACAGGAAGAATCTTTTATGCAGGCCAAGTCCCTGCTGGGGTCTGCCCCAGTGCTGGGGTTCTATGACCCTTCCAAAAAGACTGTGGTTAGTGCTGATGCGAGCAGTTATGGGTTAGGGGCCGCCCTCCTGCAGTTAAATGAAAATAAACTACAGCCCATCACCTACTGTTCCCACACACTGATGGCTGCTGAGTCAAAATACGCTCAAATTGAGAAAGAGTGCCTGGCTGCAGTTTGGGCCTGTGAGCGCTTTCAGGGTTACCTAGTGGGTTTAGAGAAATTTAGTCTGGAGACTGACCATAAACCGCTAGTCCCTCTAATCAACTCCTACAATATCGACAAAACACCATTAAGATGCCAGAGACTTCTAATGAGGCTGCTCAGGTTCAACGTTCAGGCAGTGCATGTGCCGGGGAAACAACTGGTTGTGGCAGAAACACTATCCAGGCTCCCGCTGGCTGCTGCCGAAGAGTCTTCAACCGAATCGGATGTGAAATTGTATGTAGATTCAGTTCTGGCCTCAAAGTCCATCTCTTCAAGGAAACTAGAAGAAATAAAGAAAGAGACATATTTAGATACAGACCTTCAAGAAGTTATAAAGTACATAAAAGAAGGTTGGCCCGAGAGTCGGGCAGCCTGGATGTCTTTAAGTTTTTACCAGTCAGAGAGGTCACAGCTCACAGGGCTGGAGGGGTTGGTGCTGTTCCAGGACCGCATCGTTATTCCTGTCAGCATGAGGCAGGAGATGTTAAACAGGATTCATGATGGCCACTTAGGCATTACAAAATGCAGAGAAAGGGCAGCTACGGCTGTATGGTGGCCTGGGATCAGCTCCGACATTGCAAGTCATGTGTCTAAATGTGCCTTTTGCCGGGAACGCCGGCCTACTCAGAGAAGGAAGCCCTTGATTTCTACTCCGCTGCCTGCAGGCCCATGGCAGAAAATAGCTACTGATTTGTGCGAACTGCACGGGAAGAAGTTCCTAGTTGTGATCGACTACTATTCCAGGTATTTGGAAATTGCACCTTTGAATGAAATCACAAGTCAAGCCGTTATCATTCGTCTTAAGAGCTTGTTCGCCCGGTGGGGCATTCCAATGGAGCTGGTGAATGATAATGGAATGCAGTTCACTTCTACAGAGTTCAGTGCTTTCAGCAGGGAATATGATTTTATACATTCCACGTCAAGTCCACATTACCCACAGGCCAACGGAATGGCTGAAAGGGCAGTTCAAACAACAAAATTCATTTTAAAGCAATCTGAGCCGTACCTAGCCCTCTTGTCCTATAGGGCGACGCCCATTCAAGCCACAGGGTTTAGCCCGGCACAGCTGATGCTAGGATGCCAGATTCGCACCACCTTACCCTCTGTGGGTGCCTTCCAGCTGACTGGGTCTATTCCTCTGGACGAAGTCCTTAGGAGGGATGAAGAGGCAAAAAGGGGCTATCGATTCTTCTACGACAGGAGACATTCTGTGAGGCCCTTACAGGAGCTGAATGCGGGGCAAAGTGTCAGAATTAAACTGGATGATGAGAAGAAATGGAAGACGCCTGCTACGGTAATTGTACACTCTCCAGAACCAAGGTCTTATGTAGTCCTTACTGATGGAGGGACAGTTACATGCCGTAACCGAAAACATTTTCAGCCTGTACCTGAGAGTTTGGAACTGGATGCCTCTGTACCACCGCCGGTGGGATCCCCTGTTTTAAAAGGGGTGCCTTCCCCTCAGCAAGATCACAGCAGGGATTTATCTTTGCCTCCAGCGGACTCTCAATCACCTTCTTCTGTATCAGAGGACAGTTCATGTAGAGTTACATCAAGTGGAAGAGTGGTGAAACTTCAGGCCTGATATTGGGATTAACTTTAGTTAGAACAGTGAAGTATGGGCAGAATAATCCCATGGTCACTGTGGACTAGGGTAGTCTACCCCGATGTTCAAGTCATGTTGTTTATATTTTCTGTAACTTATTTGTTATATACTATACAAAATTGTTGTTGTATACTCTGTTTGTATACCTTGTTATTTGTTATATTCAAATGTATGCTTTGTCCTTTGAAAAGGGGGAAGATGTGATGAGAGCAGGAAGTGATGTCACTAGATTGGGGGCGGGGCTTATGTCTGTTTGTCTGTGTTGCAGTTAGTTAGTGAGATCAACCATACCAGATGTATATTTCCATGCTCTGTAATAAAATAGAGTTGTACCATCCTTGCTATGTCCTGCATGTGTCCTGCATCTCATGACACACACATATATAAATATCTATATACTGCATATATAAAAGAAGAAGTTCTGACTGACTGACTCATCAACGCCCAGCTCAAACCGTTTAACCTAGGAACATGAAATTTGGAAGCTACGTTGTTTTTATGATGTAGGCACCCACTAAGGAAGGATTTTAGGAAATGACGTCCCTAAGGGAGTGAAAAAGAGGGGTGCATTTTTTATGAGTATAACTATATCTCAAAAACGGACGATGTTACAGACGTGAAAATTGGTATTTAGATTCTCCTTGAAAACGAAAGAAACACGTGTTTTACCATTTCCCCAAATCCACTTAAGGGGGTGTTAAAAGGGGGGACTGATTTATGAGGATACCTATATCTCAAAAACCAAAGACGTTACAGACGTGAAAACTGGTATTTAGATTCTCCTTGAAAAATAAAGAAACACGTGTTTTACAATTTCCCAAACATCCACTGAGGATACCTATATCTCAAAAAACAAAGATGTTATAGACACGGATATTGGTATTTATATTACAAGAAACACAGAGAATTAACAAAAACTCAAGAAGTTCATGAAGCCTAACGGGCACACACATGAGGGCACACGTCGTTGTAAAAGGTTGAGTTTTTCGCTATTTTTTAAAAATCACATAAGCTACGTGAGCAAAGCCGTGGGCAACAGCTATTATATATATTTATATAAATATACATATGTATATACATATATATACACATATACATATTTAGACATTTATATATATATATTAAAGCCCTTTGCTGTCTTTTTTTTCCTAACACCTGAGATCTGACAGCTTTAAGCCCTTACACATTTTTAAAGCAATTTTTTTTATTATTTTTTTTTATTAGACAGTGTTATTATGAGTGTAACTTTTAAATGTAATTTTGATGTGTTTTGTGCAACTTTTTTGTCTCAGGTAACAGTGAACCAGAGCTTTGAGGTCGACCGGAGTTAAATTAAATTGTACTCAATTAAACACGTTTACTTTCAACTTGTATTACTGCGCTACATGTTCTATGAGCCACAATAAATTGCTTTTCGCTTGCGTGCAACTGTTAGCACACCACTCATAATCTAACCAAAACATATTTACCTCTATAAACACTTGCAGGCCCATTTATCAAGCTCCGTATGGAGCTTGAAGGGCCGTGTTTCTGGCGAGTCTTCAGACTCGCCAGAAACACAAGTTATGGAGCAGCGGTCTAAAGACCGCTGCTTCATAACCCTGTCCGCCTGCTCTGAGCAGGCGGACAGGAACCGCCGGAAATCAACCCGATCGAATACGATCGGGTTGATTGACAGCTCCCTGCTGGCGGCCGATTGGCCGCGAGTCAGCAGGGGGCGGCGTTGCACCAGCAGCTCTTGTGAGCTGCTGGTGCAATGTTAAATGTGGAGAGCGTATTGCTCTCCGCATTTAGCGAGGTCTTGCGGACCTGATCCGCAGTGTCGGATCAGGTCCGCAAGCCCTTTGATAAATGGGCCCCATAGATACACATGTATACACACATATTGACATGTATAGTTGTATACATACACAAAAACACATATTTAGATGTATGTATGTATATACAGGTGGCCCTCGGTTTACGCTGGTTTAATTTGCGCCGTTTCAAAATAACAACCTTTTTTTCAGTCATGTGATATTGAAAAGTATTGAAAAGCAGTGCACTAATTAAAATAGCCAGTAAGTGGAGCTGTCCGCTTGTGTTGCAGCAAAGTTATGCAAGCTTAGCAGACTGAAATTAATCTGTGTACACAGAACAGACCTTAGCTATCGAGCAGCTTTCAAAGCAACAAGCTCTAGCAGCCACTTCCCTATTATCTTCCTGTCCAGCTGCTTGAGGTGAGGGTGCCTAATTGCTTAATCAGTCCAGATTGAAATGCATAGAATAGGTGCAGACCCAATATTATCTAAAATGCTAACAATGCAGAGAACTGATTGCAGAAAAATTCAAGTAAAAAAATGTTTTTGTTCATTAAACTTAGTTTGATGATACAGTCTGTTGTGAGATTATTTAATTAGGTTTATAATGCTGTTTAGCATTTACAGTCTTCATTTCAAAGCTTTAAAAATAATGTATTAGGTGTTACTTATGTCAATTTTGAGAAGGGCCTGGAACCTAACTCCCTCACTTCCCATTGACTTACATTATAAACTGGGTTTCAATTTACAACGATTTCGATTTACAACCATTCCTTCTGGAACCTAACCCTGGCATAAACTGAGGGCTTCCTGTATGTATATATATATATATATATATATATATATATACAAAATCCCAAATGAACTCTGCACTCACTCCGCTGTACAACTGCCCAGGGTGCATCCAATGCCGCAGTGTGCCTTCACAAATATCCAAAAAAAGAGAGCACTCACCAGGACTTATACCTTAAAGCAATTACCGCTTTATTTTAACAAAGTGAAAGGTATAAGTCCTGGTGAGTGCTCTCTTTTTTTGGATATATATATATATATATATATATATATATATATATATATATATATATATTCCCTTCCCAGTGAAACACCTTGCCATATGCCATATCCTTTTAACCCTTTTAAAAACTTTATATTAATTTTAAATTACAGTTTTAATAAAAAGTGTATATATATGATTGTAATAGTGTATTTAAATATGTTGTGAACAAAATATTAACACTTATACTTTACTTCAGATCTGAAGCCGCGCTGAATATTCTAGCACAGTTTCGGCTTTCTCTCGAGCACAAACTATAACTTTCAACTTCTAATACCAGCACTATTTAGTATGGTCACAATATTTATTGAAAGTAAAGGTTGCACTAGAGCGATGCCAGATGCGCTAACTCTTCTCTTGTAAATAGGATTTACCATGGACTTGTAAAATCAAGTTGCGCACTAATGTTAGCATGGTTTAGGAATAATGAGTATCGCGTCCCATGCTAGCGAGTCACCTGTAATCTGGCCCATAGTCTTCAGGAAACGTTGGGCAATATTTATGCATAAACTATATTTTACACAGTTAGTTGTACTACGGTGACCAGGGATTCCTCTTTGTACAAACGTATTCGTTATTCAAACAGATATATGAGAGCAGAATGCTATTGCAAGCATAGGAAGTTGTGCACACATAACGGTAACATTGTTATGAATGCGCCACTACATAAGTATACAACCTACCTGTTTACCTATTTGATTGACAGCTATAGGGCACAGTGCAAAACCGCATTATTTTTTTAAAGAAAATAAAGTGAACATAGGACAAATATCAACTCTGTAGCGTCAAACACACCATGATAAATTATTCTGTCTACATTATCATTAACTAGAACAAACTGATGCTTCGCTGGCAGCGGTTTTTAGGAACACAATGATCACAAATTCTACTTCTATATAATCAGTGACAATGGCGTTTGCCTAAAGTGCTCTTCTTAATCAAAAGATGTATACTAAGCTCTTCGCTTTTACGTTCCTACTGCTGATGCAGAACTGAACTTGTTGTTTATGTGTTATCCTAAAGCGCACATCTCACTGCTATCCATTATAAATCAGTATTATGTACTGTGTCCTGGTCATATTTTTGCAGGAATAATTTTTCCTTCGCAAAATTATCACTGTGACAATCCCAAAGCTTAGAATGTCACCGGCAACATTTTTACAAGAAATATCAGAGCTACCAAGAACACAGAAGGAAATAATCTAAAAACATAGCTTAATACAGTCAGACCACAGATTATTTTTGCTTGATAATGTAAGCGAGTATTTTCAGTATAGTTCAATCTCATCGGTAAGGTCAGTATCATTTTCTTATTCAGCGTTCTGTAATTTGTACTTCTGATATGTAAAGTAAAAGAACAAACACAGAATACTGTATTACTATGAGAACAACCTCTCCCCTGGTACAGTAGAAATATCACTCACTACACATTTCATTTTCTGGGGAACGCTACAATTAACATAATTTTACAATTTTAGAATTCTTCAGCCTTACCATAGAGAACACTCCTTATAAAGAGTCAATGAACAATATTTATGTTTCGCAAAAAACAGTTAACCGGAGCATTAATCATTCTAACGTAAATAAGGATTACACTCAAGCTATTGCGTTTTCTTTCAACTTGACGCTACACTCATAATCTGGCTCTATGGGTTTTGCACTATAATTTGGTAACAAAATGAGCACATCGAATTCAACACTCAAAGGTGTTGATAAAGTACAATACTGGCATTTTCAACATGTTTGCAAAAATTAAAATTTACTAATTTACATATGTTTAACATCTAGAAATGGTGTTTTGTGATTTTACAGAAAACAGAGGTCTGGGAAAAAAAATATTTACAGTATCTGTAGCCTTGAGTCGCTCTCTTCCTACCATAATATTCAGCAAAGGTAAACCTCATTCTGTAGAGTGGTGAGCCATGAAACTTTTGCTGATAAACTAGATTACGATTGGAGAACAATTTTGCGCTCCTGCTCGGCCGTTAACTTCTCTAGACAGAGGCTTTTTGCACGCGTCGGGTTTGCGCTCCTATTACAAGTTGAAAGTATACATTATTAAAAATTATGCATACTGTAAAAATATATATTTTTATATTATGTATAATAATTTGAATTACAATGTTTTAATATGTTATATTTCATGTGACGAGACCAATCTTGCCACTGTGCATTGGAGGAGCCTGGTTGCCCGCCTGCTGCCTTTAGACTATGGCCCCATGTTGAAATGCTTACTTTTCCCCTGCAAAGACACAAAAGCCAGGTCATTCAGTACTTGCCCTATTTGAACAGTGATACCCCAGATAGCTATGCCATGTAGCCCATTTGTATAATGAAAGACTTTGGCTCCATGGCAATTGAACTGTATTTCTCTGTCTGTGATAATTACATCAACCATTGTGTAAGATAATTGTATCAACCATTGTGTAAGATAATTGTATCAACCATTGTGTAAGGTAACTGTATCAACCATTGTGTAAGCTAATTGCATCCCAGGCAGAGGGGATAATTTTGTTTGGGAGTGTCTGAGAGTATTGTATGTGTTTATTGGTTGTTTTACAAAACCCTGTGGGTGGTACTAATGTGTAAAAATGTGTATATAAGAACAATAAACCCACAGCTCTGGTTGATATCTGTTTGACCCTCACCATGGAGCTTTGACTCATGCTTGGGGGGAGGGAGTGGGGAAATTTACTGTATGCTGCCTGTGCCTCTGCCCTTTTATGCCAGGGTTATACCGTTACAATTGGTGGCAAGCGATGGGATCGTTCCCACAGCCAGAGGGACAGCTACAGGAGACACCATTCCGTGGATTTACAAGTTGGGGGCAACGAATGTCCCAGTACAGCGACCCTAAAAGCAACAGAATGGAACCAGCAGTGTTATACAAGGAGGAGGACCTGGATGGCCGGGATGCATTAAGGAAAGGCATCTGGTACCAGGCCCTGGATAATGTACAATATCAGCAGGGTAAGAGTCTCCCCAGTGAAGAGCAGCGGTTGCAGAAGCAAGTGGCCCTGCGGATGCCCTTCCTGGGAGAGCAGCCCCTGGAGGAATGGGTGAAGGAACTAGAGCACCGGTTATGGCAGGAGCTATGGCTGGAGGATGCCTATCAGGCGCTCTGGTGGTATATGGCACAGTAAATACCCTGGAAGGCCGAGCATGACAAGCCAGAGGGAGAGGAGTTTTATGGTCCTGGCTTGTTATGGGAGTCCTTTGCAGAGCCTGACTTTGGGAGCCCTGTGCATACCAGACTTCAGGACATTTTCTATGAGAGGGAGGCTAGGCATGACTGGGCTGAACCCCATGAGGTAGAGCCAGACCTGGCTCACTTAGCAGCCCTGGAGTGGGAACTGGAGCAGGACTACCAAGATCTCTTCCACTCCATTGGGAAGGCTCAGCAGGACAGCAAGGTGAAAGACCCAGATCCAGACCCATTCAGCTGGGAAGATATTGTGGAGATTTACTGGGAAGGACCCCAGGTGGCCGGTGGAGATGGGACCGAGGTCTCTCCACCGGTCCTGCAGGGAATTGGGAGCCCAACCTCCATTCCCCAGTGGCAGGCTGAGTTACAGGGGGCAGAGGCAGTTGGTCCTGTCCCCCAGCAGCAGAGGAATATGCAGGGAATTGGGAGCCCAGACTCCATTCCCCAGCGGCAGGCTGAGTTACAGGGGGCAGAGACAGTTGGTCCTGTCCCCCAGCAGCAGAGTGAGATGCAGGGGATTGGGAGCCCAGTCTCCATTCCCCAGCAGCTGGAAGTATGTATGGGAGAGGAGCTTGTTACCCCCTCTCCCCAGCGGCAGCTTAACGCACCAGGGGGAGACAGTAAGCCCCACAACTGTGCAGATGGGACCGTGGTCTCTGCACTTACAGCACAGGGGGTAGGGACAGTCGGTCCTGTCCCCCAGCAACAGGGCTGTTTAGCCAAAGGGGAGAGAGTCGGTCTCCCCCCACAGCAGCATCGTGCTTTGTTCAAAGGGGAGACGATCGGTCTCCCCCTCCAGCAACCAGGCTCCCACCAGGCTACTTCCGTGGTAGTGCTGGCACCAGGGCAGAGTACAGCTGGTCTCTGCCCACCTCGCAACCCACCAATTCAGCATACCAGTCCCCCACACAGCCGTAGTGAGGCACCTGGACATGGACAAGTTTCTGCTCTACCCAGGTGTAGTGACCATTTATTGTGGGTGGGCTGTACTGCTGATTGTGTTTTGTGGGTGGGTTGCTGGACTAACCAGGGCACTGACCGGAAGGAGGTCAGATACCCTGTTAGTCTTTTTGGAAAAGGGGAGAGATGTGACAAGACCAATCTCGCCACTGTGCATTGGAGGGGCCTGGTTGCCCGCCTGCTGCCTTTAGACTATGGCCCCATGTTGAAATGCTTACTTTTCCCCTGCAAAGACACAAAAGCCAGGTCATTCAGTACTTGCCCTATTTGAACAGTGATACCCCAGATAGCTATGCCATGTAGCCCATTTGTATAATGAAAGACTTTGGCTCCATGGCAATTGAACTGTATTTCTCTGTCTGTGATAATTACATCAACCATTGTGTAAGATAATTGTATCAACCATTGTGTAAGATAATTGTATCAACCATTGTGTAAGGTAACTGTATCAACCATTGTGTAAGATAATTGCATCCCAGGCAGAGGGGATTATTTTGTGTGGGAGTGTCTGAGTGTATTGCATGTGTTTATTGGTTGTTTTACAAAACCCTGTGGGTGGTACTAATGTGTAAAAATGTGTATATAAGAACAATAAACCCACTGCTCTGGCTGATATCTGTTTGACCCTCACCATGGAGCTTTGACTCATGCTTGGGGGGAGGGAGTGGGGAAATTTACTGTTTGCTGCCTGTGCCTCTGCCCTTTTATGCCAGGGTTATACCGTTACATTTCATATTTCCGTAATGTGCATTGAAGTTAGCAGTTCTTCATGTGCGCTAACGTGACACCCGTTAAACATAAATCACAAAACTCAATTGGCTAGATTACGACTTTTGCAGTACAGCTATGCCGCTGAAAAATTGGCCATTGCGCGTGGAATGGCCAGGAACGCATATTACGGGTCGCAGCAGTATAGCTGTAACGCAAGCATTTTAGCCTATAACACAAGGTCCATTTCGCACTCAAAAAATGACGTTTAAGTGTTGGATTTCCATGGCGCCGGAATTACAAGTTGTGAGGTCCGGCTAAAATGCTTGCGTTACAGGATATACCAACACGATCCATACCGCCATCTGAGAGCAGTAGTAAAATGTTTCACAAAACTCATAACTAAACTGTTACAAAGTACACTAACACCCATAAACTACCTATTAACCCCTAAACTGCCACCCTCCTGCATCACAAACACTATTTAAAACGTATTAACCCCTAATCTGCCACCCACCCACATTGCGACAACCCCTAATCTGCTGCCCACCCACATCGCCAACAATATTTAAATATATTAACCCCTAAACCGCCGCTCACCGACATCGCCAACACTATGATAAAGTTATTAACCCCTAAACCTCCGGCCTCCCACATCGCCGCCACTAAATAAACCTATTAATCCCTAAACCTCCGGCCTCCCAAATCGCAGCCACTAAATAAACCTATTAACCCCTAAACTGCCGGCCCCCCACATCTTAAAACACTAAATTAAACTATTAACCCCTAAACCTAACACTCGCTTACTTTAAATTAAAATTACAATATAACTATATTTAAATAAATTAAACCTTACCTGTGAAATAAAAATAAACCTAACATTAAACTATAAATTAACCTAAAATTACTATTCTAATAAAAAAAACTACCAATTAAAAATCTAAATTAATTTTTTTTTAAATAAAATAATCCTACGAAAAAATTTAAAAAAATCTAACATTACAAAAATAAAAAAACACTAAAATTACGAAATAATAAAACTAAGATCTCAAAAAATAATAAACGAAATGATCAAAAATAAAAACAATTACACCAAATCTAATAGTCATATGAAAATAAAAAAGCCCCCCCAAACTAAAAACACCCCCTAACCTACACTACCAATAGCCCTTAAAAGGGCATTTTGTAGGGCTTTGCCCTAAGTTAATCCGCTCTTTTACCTGTAAAAAAATACAAATTCCCCCCAACAGTAAAAACCCCACCCAACCAACCTCCATTTTAAAAAACCTAACTCTAAAAAATCCTAAGCTACCCATTGCCTCTACAGGGGCATTGTTATGGGCATTGCCATTAAAAGAGCATTCAGCCCTAATCTAAAAAAAAAACACCCAAAAAAAAGAAAAAAAAAGCTAACACTAACCCCTTAAAATCTACTCACGGTTCCTGAAGTCCAGACATCCATCTTCATCCAGGCAGCGAGAAGTCTTCATCAATGCGGCGACACCTTCATCCATCTCAGGGACGTCTTCTATCATCCCGGCGGTGCGAAGCGGAGCTATCCTGAAAGACATCCTGCATGGAGTGCCTTCTTCATACGGTCACCAGTTGAATGCAAGGTAGCTGTTTTAAAATGGTGTACCTTGCATTCCTATTGGCTGATTTTATTCTTCAAATTCACATCAGCCAATAGGATGAGAGCTTCTGAAATCCTATTGGCTGATTTGAACAGTATATGTATACCTATATATCTATAGGAATAGATATATTGGTATTGGTATGTACAGATATATATAGAAATATGGATTTTCAATAAAAATGTCATTATCCTGTATGTGAAGAACATTGAAATTTGAAATACAATTAGCTTCTGTTGGGTTAGCACGCGAGCGATAGGTGTTAGTTTTTTTTTCTTCTGCCCACTCCTTTAACTTCTATGGGGAGAAAACATTAACACAGCCGTGATATTTGGTTTGCAGGCAAACCTTTCACTTTCAACTTGTAATACATGTGCAATCCAACGCACGCAAAAAGCTTACTTCTAGCACAGTTTACACTGCGAAAGCACTAAATAGCGTGCCACTTGTAATCTGTCCTTTTGCATTTAAAAAAGAGCAATGATACTAAATGCTTGCACAGAAGCCTTGATGACAATCTAATGGCTGAGGCCTTTTCATCTTTTTTTCTTTCCAAAATAGGCAACTTTTCAATTCAATCACAATAATGTGTTTTCGGATATATATATATATATACAGACAAGTAGAATGTCACAGGGCAGTACACAGAGTGAACCAAATCCTAAGACAAGCAGCACTACCAAATATGCGCAAGTAAGAAAAGAAAAATCAGCAGCTGTATAAAGAGCCTATAAATGAATTGAAAGAAAAACTTCCATTAACATATATAAGCTAAAAACATAAAAACAAAGGGGAAGACAGTGCTATTCTATATGAAAAAAAAACAGTTCATATGATCCAATATGGGGTATAGAATTAGTTTGTGGTAGATCCAAATATAATAGGATGTGAAGATAATCCCCTTACCAGAAATTACCTGAATCTAATGAGGTAAGTTGCCGCATCTGCAGGGGAAAAGGACATCCAGCAAGTATGTTCTTTATTTGGGATTGGGGTATACGATCACAAATGGTCTTCCTTCTGTTATTGCATTCAGCAACAGGTGCTCAAAGTCGATAATGAGAGGAAAGAACTAAAATAGTGTAATACAGTCTTTAATAAAGTGAATATATACAAAATAAAATATATGCACTCACATAATATACCCTCACACAGTATGAGGTATGGGTAAAGCATGAACACAATCTCCAAAGCCGATATCACAGGTCACCGAGTGTATATGAGTTAAGTCCTGATCGTCAGCAAACATCCAAAAAGTGATGCGTAGACCAGCATCAGGCGGTATTTCAAAAATATGAATAATGAGAAAAGCCCTTACGCGTTTCAAAGGTTAAATATTATTGCCTTCTTCCTCAGAGGGATATAGTAACTAAGTAAAAGCGTCCGTTTAAATAGGAGGAGCGGCGGCATGCCCCCTCTCCTATTGGACAATTTGTTATATATAACAGAACAGACAAGCACTCCAGATTCCAGTGTAGAAACTGCCAAATATCGAGCGTGTGCCGCAGCCACAGAACTGTTAGTGAGAGGGTGTAGAAGGCTGTCTGAAAAATCACCAGCATAACATAGTGAATCATGCAATTAAGTGTATTCAATGTACACAATACAGAGTGCTTATCAGATTGGCAAATGTATACAACGAGTGTTGCAGAACCAGCACTAAAGGAAAGAGGCTATCTGTAAGTTACAAGCACAGCAACTGAGCTGTTATTAAGAGGCAAAAGAACGCTGTCTGTAAATGACTAGCATAACATGGTGGATCATACACTTTAATGTATACAGTGTCCACAACAAAAGAGCAGAATGCTAACCAGATAGTCAAATGTATACAACGGGTGCCGCAGGGACAGCATTGAAGTATAAGGCTGCAAAAGGCTATCAGTAAAATCCAAGCACATTAGATCATGCAAGCAAGCAACAAAATGATGTGTAAAGCGAACAGTAACCCCATAGCGTAGAAGTAAGAAAACATATGACTAAGGGGTGTGCAATATAATTAGGGCTATAAACCGACGCCATATACCAAAGCAGCCTGTTAAAACCGCTGGCCATATTAAATAACAGCAGCCCAAAGCGTAGCCAATAAGTATATTGTGTACCCAATAGGAGCACATCATAATAGATCAAACAGTACAATATACGTGGGATAATAATCGAAAATAGTATAACAGGATCAAAAGCACTAGCAACACAGTAAATCATACAGGATATAACTAGGCAATAATTAAACCATGAATAACATAATCTTTGCATCAAAATTTGTATATGTTGACCCAAGGTATAACTATCATATTACTAAATGAGCGACAGCATAGAAGTAAACAATAGACAGGAGACATAACTAAACAAACTAAATAACAACGTTAAACCAATTAAATCCACAATGCTATGTAATAGGGCAGATAGATCAAAATCTGAAATGGTCAGCTCAAGCTAGAACCTAAAGAATACAAATCCAGATCATATAATCATGGTGCCAGAGGGCACAAATTGATAAACCCTAGATTGTCTGTATAGGCAGGGCTCAGTCCAATGTCGACCTAAAGGCACACTTGCCAATCAAGTTGAGTATTGAGTCCATTTGGAATCAGCGTATAAAACACATAAGTCCAACGTGCTTCTCTTTTTAGAAGTAGGGTATTTCTATCACCTCCCCTGGTCAGAGGTGGGACATGATCAATAATAGTATACTTAAGGTCTTTGACTGTGTGTTTCATTTCCACAAAGTGACAGGCTACCGGTTGGTCTGAGGTGCCCTTATTAAGGGTTATCCTTATAGCTGACCGATGGTTGGCCATGCAGGTGCGTAGGTCGTCAGTAGTTTTACCCACATAAAACAGGCCACAAATGCAGTGTAATAAATATACATTAAAGTGGTAGTACATGTCATACTGTATTTGTGAAAAAACTTCTGTCGTCCTTGCGGATGGTACTGTCCCGTTTATGAGACCACTGCACGTAGTGCATCCAATACAGCAAAATACTCTCTTCTTTTCTATTTTTAGCCAGGAGCTCTTGTCATAGCTTGTGAATGTGTTCGTTGTGACCAAAATATCCCTTAAGGATCTAGACCACCTGAAGCCAATTCTTGGTGGGACTATTTGTTTAAAAGGAAGGGCATTGTCTGAAGAAATGATGTGCCAATTGTTACGCAGATGTTTGCTGATCAGCTTTTTGTCACCCGTGTAGGTGGTCACAAAGGTCATTATTTCCTCTGAGTTGTCCCTCCTCTTGCCTTCTGGATCTTGGAGCTGTGTCTGAACCTGTGTTGTGAGCAATTTTGGGGGATAACCCTTTTGGATGAATCTGTTTTCCATCTCAAGTAGCTGTTTATCTTTGTTAACATCCTCTGAATTGTTGCGGATGACCCTTTGCAACTGAGACTTGGGTAAAGCCCTTTTTAATGCTGGAGGGTGACAAGAGGTGTAGTATAAAAGAGAATTCCTGTCTGTTTCTTTCCTGAAAAGAGTGCAGTGTATTATATCCAGTTCTTTACATAGGCACACATCCAAAAACTCTATTCGGCTCTTAGAGAATTGCATCTAGAATGTTAGGGCAGAATTAGAACTGTTGAGTAGACTGTACCATTGCTCCAGTTCCTGTTCAGTGCCACCCCAAATGAGAAGCAGATTATCTATGAAACGTCTGTAGAATTTGATCTGATGATCCATGAACAGTTCAGTGTTCATGGTTTCAAATTTAGCCATGTACATGTTGGCGTACGATTGGGCCACATTTGACCCCATCACTGTCCCCTGTAGTTGTAGAAATAACTGGTTCTCGAATTTAAAATAATTTGTTGTTAGGCAAAACTCCAGCAGGTGTACCATTACCTCCACAGGTGGACCCACATAAAGGTATTTCAGTAGATGTTGACACGTTGCCAAGATTCCTTCCATGTGTGGTATAACAGTATACAAACTGGTAACATCCAAGGTCACCAGTAGGTCCTTTTCTTCACAAGGAATATTAGAAATTTGTTCAAAGAGCATCACAGAATCCTTTAGGAAACTATCCATCTGTCGTACCATAAGTTGCATAAAGGAATCCACAAATGTTGCGATTGACTATTGTAATTAACCGATAGCGAACACTATCGGCCTGCCAGGTGGATTGGTCAGGCTCTTAGGTACTCAAGATTAGTTTTGCTGAATATGCCCATCTCAAATTGTTCCAGTAGGTAAGTATCAATCACATTTTTGAGTTGCAAGGTAGAATCACCAGGAAGTTTGGAGTAGGTCAGGTTCTCACTCAGTTGACCCAGGATTTCAGTCCTGTAATCATTATAATTCAGTAGGACAAGTGCACCACCCTTGTCCGCTTCCCTGATAATGAAGGTGTTATCCTCAGTCAGCTGTTTCAGAGTTGTTCTTTCTTCCTTGCTTATGTTGTTAAAAGTGCTTTGTTTGGGTTCTTTAATAGATTGTTCCATCCCAGAATGAAACAATCGAGCATATGTGCGTATGCTTGCATTTTGGGAAGCAGGATCAAATGTAGATTTCTTTCAGAATATTTCCATTTCAGAATGTTGAAATATATATACACACACTGTATAGATGTATTAGAATATCTCTGTAGCTAAGTAAAAGAGTAATTAAATTAAATTATATGTTAGTAGTATTCAGTAGGAATACACATAAGGAACAATTTTATTTTTTTACAAAAACATCATCTATACACTGAGCTCCCATGTCAACTGTGCAATAAATTAAATTTATATGTAGTAACCTCTCATGCACTTGTTTAATGCAGCCTTCTCAGTGAGGCAACAGGGCAGTTGCTACCCCCTCCCCGAAGGCCAGGACCGGAACTACTTTTTTTGCAAATTGGTTGTAAAATTGGCTCTGGGGCTGGAGCCCTAATTGTCTGTGGAAAAGCCCCCAGTGTCAGGACAGAGGTAGTACAGATCCTCTGTGCACCACCTGAGCAGTAAATCGGCCACTCCACATCTCCAGCACAGAGGAGACAGGAAGATGCAGCTCCTGGAGAGCCTGAAGAAGCAAGGTAAGAGGCTGGGAGTCAGCTCTACAGGGAGATACTCTAGACAGAAAGCCCATCATTGTGTTCAGTGATAATGGCAGTGCAGTGCAGGCGGCACACAACATGTCTGTCAGCTCAGCGCTCAGTGTTGAGACTGTGAGCTGCTCTTATAAGTGGAGGTGCATGAATAGCAGGTGGAACTCTATACCCAATGCCAGCACTACTCTGTGTTGTCATCCATCACAAAGAGCAAAGGGAGCATTCTGAGTAATTATCATGTTTTCTCCTCATTATCCTCACCTGCTCATTACTGATGCACTCACTGTTATTACAAAAGTGTTGTTTGTGCAAGTGTGTGCGTTTTTCTATGTGTGCCTGAGTGTTTTTGTGTAGCAGTGTTTCTGTGTGAGAATGTTTTTGTGTGTATGAGTGTTTGTGTGTGTGAGTGTTTCTGTGTTGAGAATGTTTTTGTGTGTGTGAGTGTTTGTGTGTGTGAGTGTTTCTGTGTGAGAATGTTTTTGTGTGTCTGAATGTTTCTGTATATGTCTAAGAGTTTCTGTGTGTGTGTGTGTGTTTATGTGTAAAAATGTTTATGTGTATATGTGTATATGTGTATAAGTGTGTATCTATGTATGTTTGCGTGTGTATGTAAGAGTGTGTGTGCAGTTGTGTACATATGTATGAGTGAACATATGCACTAGTGAGTATGTATGTTTTTATGTGTGTGTATGTGTTTATTTTTTATGACAGTGTGTGTGTATACTTATCAGTGTGTATGTTTGTATGAGTCTATGGGGCCCATTTATCAAAGGGCTTGCGGACCTGATCCGACACTGCGGATCAGGTCCGCAAGACCTCGCTAAATGCGGAGAGCAATACGCTCTCCACATTTAACATTGCACCAGCAGCTCACAAGAGCTGCTGGTGCAACGCCGCCCCCTGCTGACTCGCGGCCAATCGGCCGCCAGCAGGGAGCTGTCAATCAACCCGATCGTATTCGATCGGGTTGATTTCCGGCGGTTCCTGTCCGCCTGCTCAGAGCAGGCGGACAGGGTTATGAAGCAGCGGTCTTTAGACCGCTGCTTCATAACTTGTGTTTCTGGCGAGTCTGAAGACTCGCCAGAAACACGGCCCTTCAAGCTCCGTACGGAGCTTGATAAATGGGCCTGTTAATGTTTATGAGTCTATGGGGCCGAATTACTAAGCTGCGGATGCAGGTGTTTCTGCGCGAGACTTCAGGCTTGCCAGAAATGTAAGTTAAGAGTCAGCAGTCTTAAGACCACTGCTCCTTAACTCATCCGCCCCCCTCTGAGGCGGCGGACAGCAATCAGCCCTGTTGGATACGATCGGGTTGATTGACACCTCCTGCTAGTGGCTGATTGGCCGCCAATGTGCAGGGGGCGGTTTTGCACCAGCATTTCACAAGCAATGCTTGTGCAATTATAAATGCCAACAGTGTATGCTGTCGGCATTTATCGATGTAGGGCAGACATGATCCGCTACAGCAGATTATGTCCGCCTGAACATGATAAATCGGCCCCTATGTGATTATGTGCATGCATGTATGTGTGTGTGTATATCTGTATGTAAAATGTATGTGTGAGTATGTGTTTATTAATATATGGACTATAAATATATGGACTATAAATTCATGGGGAGTGGTGCAATATATATTATATAACAAAGATGATAGACCACTTTGCTTTTCTATTGGCTGTGTTGCAACAAGATAATATGCCACACTTTCCTGGAATACTTGCAAATATTAAAAGAAAATGCCACTTTGAGACTTTATCAAGCGCCTTTAGGTGTCGAAATGTAAAATGGTCTGAAAAACCTGTGGAAAGTATCAAGAAAATGGATTATAACAGAAAACATTTCAGTTGCATGTTAGAAATACGCCTCTGCAAATCGAGATTACCAGACATTCCAGGATTGCGATAACCTCGAAATGAAAAGTCCCTTTCCCCCCAAAAAGAAACTGAAGAAAGAAAATAGTCCGGTAGATTGTGTCCATAGGACATGATCCGATATTACGTATCATGTCCGCTGCATATCAATAAATGCAGACAGCATACACTCTCTGCATGTATCATTGCACCAGTAGTTCTTGTGCACTGCTGGTGCAATGCCGCCCCCTGAAGATTTGCGGTCAATCGGTAGCTAGCAGTGGGTGTCAATGAATCCGATCGTATTCGATCGGGTTGATTTCTGTTGATTTCTGTCCGCCACCTCAGAGCAGGCGGACAGGTTATAGAGCAGCGGTCTGAAGGCCCGCCGGAAACACGGGGCATCAAGCTCCATATGAAGCTTGATAATTATGCCCCTTAGGGGCCCATTTATCAAGCTCCGAACGGAGCTTGTGGGCCCGTGTTTCTGGCGAGTCTTCAGACTCACCAGAAACAGCAGTTATGAAGCAGCGGGCTCTGAGCAGGCGAACAGGAATTGCCGGAATTCAACCCGATTGAGTACGATCAGGTTGATTGACACCCCTGGGCCGCGAGTCTGCAGTGGGCGGCGTTGCACCAGTATCTCTTGTGAGCTGCTGGTGCAATGCTGAATACGGAGAGCGTATTGCTCCCTGCATTCAGCAAGGTCTTGTGGGCCTGATCCGCACTGTCGGATCAGGTCCGCAAGACCTTTGATAAATAGGCCCCTTAGTGGGTTTAATCCTTTTGTTGAGGTTAAACCCATAGGTACATTAAATCAATAGGACAATTATTTTATTTTTGTATTGATATTCCTGAGATGTTCCTTTTAATGGTCAGTTAACACCAGATTTTTTATTGTTTAAAAAGATAGATAATCCCTTTATTACCCATTCCCCAGTTTTGCATAACCAACACTGTTATATTATACCCTTTTTGCCTCTGTGATTACCTTGTATCTAAGCCTCGGCAGACTGCTCCCTTATTTCAGTTCTTTTGACAACCTTGTATTTTAGCCAATCACTGCTCAGTCCTAGGTAACTTTATTTCAGCAAGCTCAATGCTATCAATATGACACATATGCACTAACGCCCTCTAGTGGTGAAAAACTGTCAAAATGCATTCAGATTAGAGGCGGCCTTAAAGATCTAATACATTAGCATATGAGCCTACCTAGGTTTAGCTTTTAACTAAGAATACCAAGAGAACAAAGCTATATCGGTGATAAAAGAAAATTGGAAAGTTGTTAAAAATTACATTCCCTATTTGTCACATAAAAGTTTATTTTGGGCTTGCCTGTCCTTTAAGTCAGATTTACAAGGAGAGAGTACTGTTTAGCATGTCTAAATGATACCATGGAGGGGCAGGAGGGAGGGTTGGATGGGAAGCAGGGAGGCTGGCAGGGATATGTGAAAACACAATGAGGAACATGGATACTGTTTGCAGATATCTAACTATATAAAGAGCAATGCAAATCATCTGTACAAATTTAAATAATCCTAAAAGCAAAGAGGGTGAAATGTTTATGAAATAAAGCAGCACCTGAAACGCCTTCACTTACTGAAGGATCATCAGACAGATATGCTGGCTGCTTCCCCTCGCTCAGGATGCCAGGCAGGAACCTGTCATTTGCATACACTAAACACGCTAAATACGCTCATTAAGTCATTACTTTCCTACTTCAAATTATCTATAGTTGTGAAACAAACAAAATTCAAAAGCAAATATAGCCCCTGCTGTGTATGCACTGGTTCCACTTACTGTGAGAGACTGTGTGCGGGGGGGTTTGTCATTGTCACTGTATGATGTATTGTTTATGGAAAATGTTAGTAAATACATTAGTAATACATGTTGTGTGGTTATAGGTAAGGGTAGGCAAGTATTACTGTGGGTTTATGTGTGCCTGCACGCACATTTCTGTTGTGTGTGTGTTTAATTGTGTGTGCATGTACTTGTGTGCCTGTATATGCTTGTGTGTGTGCTTAATTGTGTGTGCATGTACTTGTGTGTCTGTATATGCTTGTGTGTGTGTTTAATTGTGTGTGCATGTACTTGTGTGCATGTATATGCTTGTGTGTGTGTTTAATTGTATGTGCATGTACTTGTGTGTCTGTATATGCTTGTGTGTGTTTAATTGTGAGTGCATGTACTTGTGTGTCTGTATATGCTTGTATGTGTGTTTAATTGTATGTGCATGTACTTGTGTGTCTGTATATGCTTGTGTGTGTGTTTAATTGTATGTACATGTACTTGTGTGTCTGTACATGCTTGTGTGTTTGCTTAATTGTATGTACATGTACTTGTGTGTCTGTATATGCTTGTGTGTGTGTTTAATTGTATGTACATGTACTTGTGTGTCTGTATATGCTTGTGTGTGTGCTTAATTGTAAGTGCATGTACTTGTGTGTCTGTATATGCCTGTGTGTGTTTAATTGTATGTGCATGCACTTGTGTGTCTGTATATGCTTGTGTGTGTGTTTAATTGTATGTGCATGTACTTGTGTGTCTGTATATGCTTGTGTGTGTGTTTAATTGTATGTACATGTACTTGTGTGTCTGTATATGCTTGTGTGTTTGCTTAATTGTATGTACATGTACTTGTGTGTCTGTATATGCTTGTGTGTGTGTTTAATTGTATGTGCATGTACTTGTGTGTCTGTCTATGCTTGTGTGTGTGTTTAATTGTATGTGCATGTACTTGTGTGTCTGTATATGCTTGTGTGTGTGTTTAATTGTGTGGGTATGTACTTGTGTGTCTGTATATGCTTGTGTGTGTTTAATTGTGTGTGCATGTACTTGTGTGTCTGTATATGCTTGTGTGTGTGTTTTATTGTGTGTGCATGTACTTGTGTGTCTGTATATGTTTGTGTGTGTGTTTAATTGTGTGTGCATGTATTTGTGTGCCTGTATATGCTTGTGTGTGTGTTTAATTGTGTGTGCATGTACTTGTGTGTCTGTATATGTTTGTGTGTGTGTTTAATTGTGTGTGCTTGTACTTGTGTGTATGTATATGTTTGTGTGTGTGTTTAATTGTGTGTGCATGTATTTGTGTGCCTGTATATGCTTGTGTGTGTGTTTAATTGTGTGTGCATGTACTTGTGTGTCTGTATATGTTTGTGTGTGTGTTTAATTGTGTGTGCTTGTACTTGTGTGTATGTATATGTTTGTGTGTGTGTTTAATTGTGTGTGCATGTACTTGTGTGTCTGTATATGCTTGTGTGTGTGTTTAATTGTATGTGCATGTACTTGTGTGTCTGTATATGCTTGTGTGTGTGTTTAATTGTATGTGCATGTACTTGTGTGTCTGTATATGCTTGTGTGTGTTTAATTGTATGTGCATGTACTTGTGTGTCTGTATATGCTTGTGTGTGTGTTTAATTGTATGTGCATGTACTTGTGTGTCTGTATATGCTTGTGTGTGTTTAATTGTGTGTGCATGTACTTGTGTGTCTGTATATGCTTGTGTGTGTGTTTAATTGTGTGTGCATGTACTTGTGTGTCTGTATATGCTTGTGTGTGTGTTTAATTGTGTGTGCATGTACTTGTGTGTGTGTTTAATTGTATGTGCATGTACTTGTGTGTCTGTATATGCTTGTGTGTGTGTTTAATTGTGTGTGCATGTACTTGTGTGTCTGTATATGCTTGTGTGTGTGTTTAATTGTGTGTGCATGTACTTGTGTGTCTGTATATGCTTGTGTGTGTGTTTAATTGTGTGTGCATGTACGTGTGTGTGTGTTTAATTGTATGTGCATGTACTTGTGTGTCTGTATATGCTTGTGTGTGTGTTTAATTGTATGTGCATGTACTTGTGTGTCTGTATATGCTTGTGTGTGTTTAATTGTATGTGCATGTACTTGTGTGTCTGTATATGCTTGTGTGTGTGTTTAATTATATGTGCATGTACTTGTGTGTCTGTATGCTTGTGTGTGTGTTTGTGTGTGCATGTATGTGTGTGTCTGTGTGTACTTGTGTGTATGTGTAAATATGCATGTACTTGTATGCGCTTGTGTATATGTGTATGCTTGTGTGTGCGCATGTGCTTATTTGTGTATGTGTGTGCTTATGTGTGCTTGTGTGTCTGTGTATGTGTGTCTCTGTGTGTGTACTTGTGCATGCACTTGTGTGTGTGTGTCTGTCTGTGTTTGTATATATATATGTGTGTATGCTTGTGCTTGTGTGTGTTTGTATATATGTGTGTCTGTGTGTGCACATACTTTCCTGTTTATTACAGAGGATATGATCACATATGGGGGATAATGCTGGTAAAATGTTAAATGGTTATTAGTTAACACAATAATAATAGTAATAATAAATGCTGAAATGAGTTAATCACATAACTAATCTTTAGCAACAAAGCCAGTATTGAGCAAGATAAGGCCGGAGATGGGCAGCTACATGTGTATGCCACTCCTGATTGGTTCACCAGACGTGCCCTCTGTACAAAGACTTTTACTATGTGTTTAACCCCTATGCTGAAGTTAAACACATTGTGACACACAAACATTGATCAGTGTGTCTGTATATGCTGGTGTGTGTTTAATTGTGTGTGCATGTACTTGTGTGTCTGTATATGCTTGTGTGTGTGTTTTATTGTGTGTCCATGTACTTGTGTGTCTGTATATGTTTGTGTGTGTGTTTAATTGTGTGTGCATGTATTTGTGTGTCTGTATATGCTTGTGTGTGTGTTTAATTGTGTGTGCATGTACTTGTGTGTCTGTATATGTTTGTGTGTGTGTTTAATTGTGTGTGCTTGTACTTGTGTGTATGTATATGTTTGTGTGTGTGTTTAATTGTGTGTGCATGTACTTGTGTGTCTGTATATGCTTGTGTGTGTGTTTAATTGTATGTGCATGTACTTGTGTGTCTGTATATGCTTGTGTGTGTGTTTAATTGTATGTGCATGTACTTGTGTGTCTGTATATGCTTGTGTGTGTTTAATTGTATGTGCATGTACTTGTGTGTCTGTATATGCTTGTGTGTGTGTTTAATTGTATGTGCATGTACTTGTGTGTCTGTATATGCTTGTGTGTGTTTAATTGTGTGTGCATGTACTTGTGTGTCTGTATATGCTTGTGTGTGTGTTTAATTGTGTGTGCATGTACTTGTGTGTCTGTATATGCTTGTGTGTGTGTTTAATTGTGTGTGCATGTACTTGTGTGTGTGTTTAATTGTATGTGCATGTACTTGTGTGTCTGTATATGCTTGTGTGTGTGTTTAATTGTGTGTGCATGTACTTGTGTGTCTGTATATGCTTGTGTGTGTGTTTAATTGTGTGTGCATGTACTTGTGTGTCTGTATATGCTTGTGTGTGTGTTTAATTGTGTGTGCATGTACGTGTGTGTGTGTTTAATTGTATGTGCATGTACTTGTGTGTCTGTATATGCTTGTGTGTGTGTTTAATTGTATGTGCATGTACTTGTGTGTCTGTATATGCTTGTGTGTGTTTAATTGTATGTGCATGTACTTGTGTGTCTGTATATGCTTGTGTGTGTGTTTAATTATATGTGCATGTACTTGTGTGTCTGTATATGCTTGTGTGTGTGTTTAATTGTGTGAGCATGTAATTGTGTGTCTGTATGCTTGTGTGTGTGTTTGTGTGTGCATGTATGTGTGTGTCTGTGTGTACTTGTGTGTATGTGTAAATATGCATGTACTTGTATGCGCTTGTGTATATGTGTATGCTTGTGTGTGCGCATGTGCTTATTTGTGTATGTGTGTGCTTATGTGTGCTTGTGTGTCTGTGTATGTGTGTCTCTGTGTGTGTACTTGTGCATGCACTTGTGTGTGTGTGTCTGTCTGTGTTTGTATATATATATGTGTGTATGCTTGTGCTTGTGTGTGTTTGTATATATGTGTGTCTGTGTGTGCACATACTTTCCTGTTTATTACAGAGGATATGATCACATATGGGGGATAATGCTGGTAAAATGTTAAATGGTTATTAGTTAACACAATAATAATAGTAATAATAAATGCTGAAATGAGTTAATCACATAACTAATCTTTAGCAACAAAGCCAGTATTGAGCAAGATAAGGCCGGAGATGGGCAGCTACATGTGTATGCCACTCCTGATTGGTTCACCAGACGTGCCCTCTGTACAAAGACTTTTACTATGTGTTTAACCCCTATGCTGAAGTTAAACACATTGTGACACACAAACATTGATCAGTGTGTCTGTATATGCTGGTGTGTGTTTAATTGTGTGTGCATGTACTTGTGTGTCTGTATATGCTTGTGTGTGTGTTTTATTGTGTGTCCATGTACTTGTGTGTCTGTATATGCTGGTGTGTGTTTAATTGTGTGTGCATGTACTTGTGTGTCTGTATATGCTTGTGTGTGTGTTTTATTGTGTGTGCATGTACTTGTGTGTCTGTATATGTTTGTGTGTGTGTTTAATTGTGTGTGCATGTATTTGTGTGTCTGTATATGCTTGTGTGTGTGTTTAATTGTGTGTGCATGTACTTGTGTGTCTGTATATGTTTGTGTGTGTGTTTAATTGTGTGTGCTTGTACTTGTGTGTATGTATATGTTTGTGTGTGTGTTTAATTGTGTGTGCATGTACTTGTGTGTCTGTATATGCTTGTGTGTGTGTTTAATTGTATGTGCATGTACTTGTGTGTCTGTATATGCTTGTGTGTGTGTTTAATTGTATGTGCATGTACTTGTGTGTCTGTATATGCTTGTGTGTGTTTAATTGTATGTGCATGTACTTGTGTGTCTGTATATGCTTGTGTGTGTGTTTAATTGTATGTGCATGTACTTGTGTGTCTGTATATGCTTGTGTGTGTTTAATTGTGTGTGCATGTACTTGTGTGTCTGTATATGCTTGTGTGTGTGTTTAATTGTGTGTGCATGTACTTGTGTGTCTGTATATGCTTGTGTGTGTGTTTAATTGTGTGTGCATGTACTTGTGTGTGTGTTTAATTGTATGTGCATGTACTTGTGTGTCTGTATATGCTTGTGTGTGTGTTTAATTGTGTGTGCATGTACTTGTGTGTCTGTATATGCTTGTGTGTGTGTTTAATTGTGTGTGCATGTACTTGTGTGTCTGTATATGCTTGTGTGTGTGTTTAATTGTGTGTGCATGTACGTGTGTGTGTTTAATTGTATGTGCATGTACTTGTGTGTCTGTATATGCTTGTGTGTGTGTTTAATTGTATGTGCATGTACTTGTGTGTCTGTATATGCTTGTGTGTGTTTAATTGTATGTGCATGTACTTGTGTGTCTGTATATGCTTGTGTGTGTGTTTAATTATATGTGCATGTACTTGTGTGTCTGTATATGCTTGTGTGTGTGTTTAATTGTGTGAGCATGTAATTGTGTGTCTGTATGCTTGTGTGTGTGTTTGTGTGTGCATGTATGTGTGTGTCTGTGTGTACTTGTGTGTATGTGTAAATATGCATGTACTTGTATGCGCTTGTGTATATGTGTATGCTTGTGTGTGCGCATGTGCTTATTTGTGTATGTGTGTGCTTATGTGTGCTTGTGTGTCTGTGTATGTGTGTCTCTGTGTGTGTACTTGTGCATGCACTTGTGTGTGTGTGTGTGTCTGTGTTTGTATATATATATGTGTGTATGCTTGTGCTTGTGTGTGTTTGTATATATGTGTGTCTGTGTGTGCACATACTTTCCTGTTTATTACAGAGGATATGATCACATATGGGGAATAATGCTGGTAAAATGTTAAATGGTTATTAGTTAACACAATAATAATAGTAATAATAAATGCTGAAATGAGTTAATCACATAACTAATCTTTAGCAACAAAGCCAGTATTGAGCAAGATAAGGCCGGAGATGGGCAGCTACATGTGTATGCCACTCCTGATTGGTTCACCAGACGTGCCCTCTGTACAAAGACTTTTACTATGTGTTTAACCCCTATGCTGAAGTTAAACACATTGTGACACACAAACATTGATCAGTAATAAAATAAGAAAATGTTATTATTAAACAAATATCACCTTTTTACATTTTAACTTAGCTATAAAGTTTTATGTATTGTCCTCACTGTCTTTTCCACATTAGGGACATAAGGGAGATGCTTTTAAGAGAATAAATGACATAGAATATATTTGTATTGATTGCATTGCATATTATAGTACCCTGGAAACAAAGTATACAATAGTTTACAGTATGTATTAAATATACTATTTAAGTGTAATGTCTATATATAGCCATCATAAATTCCCGTGTCATTTACCTCAGCACACAGTGTCACAGGGGGATGCGGTAGGTGTTGTGGTGGGTCGATGCGCGCATAATGATGCAGCCTCACTCATTAATCAGAAGGGACGCAACATCATTTAGCTGGAACTGGGTCTTTCTCCCTTGCACTAGAAGCGTCTGTAGCTGAGGGACGATACGGCCCTAAAGAACTCCATTTGCTATTCAGGAGACGCAGCAGCAGAACGAGTAAACACACGGACTAAAATACAAGTATGATCCTGTGTCAGAACGCTCATCTGGAGATGAGGAGCCAGACAGCGGTACAGGGATTAGAACTGGTCTGAGACCTGAGACTGGAGCTGCATTATAATCCAGCACAGGCCTCTCGCTATGACTGTAAGGGAACTTTCATTCATGTGCTTAAAGCGCAAGGTAAAATCATATCCCAGGCAGAGCTATAGCTGATGTTGGCATCACATTCGCTCTATTCGGAAGCAGTTAGTAATGTCCTGAAACAGATTACAATGGGAAACAAGAAACAATTACAAGTTAACTGGAGCGAACTGTACGAAACAATATAGCAGATGTCAGCTGGTATAAGCAGCTTATGCGCAATTTGAGACAGACAAGAGCCAAGGAGGCCTATTTATCAAGCCGTCAACTGTGCAGCATTCGCCGCCACCAATACGCTCGCCTGACATCACCTAACATCTCTGCCGCGGACCTGAATACGCTCTCCTTATTTATAAAAAAAGCTGTAAAAAAGCCGCACACCAAGTACGGGGCGATGAGCAGCGGACTGTTGTTAACTAACAGTCATCGATATCGCTGCTATTCGGCTTTTTCACAGCTTTATTTGTATACTGTCACTAAACACAGCCACTAAACTAAACTGTTTAACCCCTATCCCGCCGCTCCCATACCCCGCCGCTACAAAATAAAGTTATTAACCCCTATTCCGCCGCACCCGGAGCCCACCGCTACCTACATTATGTTATTAACCCCTAATCTGCTGTCCCCTACACCGCCACCACCTACATTATGTTATTAACCCCTATCCCGCCGCTCCCGGTGCCTACCACAACTAAATAAAGTTATTAACCCCTATCCTGCCGCTCCCAGAGCCCACCACAACTAAATAAATGTATTAACCACTAAACGGCCAGCCCCCCACATCGCCATAAACCAAATTAACCTATTAACCCCTAAACCTAACAACCCACTAACTTTATATTAAATATTAACTCATCCCTATCTTATAATAAATTTAAACGTACCTTTAAAATTACATTAAACTATATTAAATAATAATTAACCTACCTTAACTATTATACTAAAATTACATTAAACTATATTAAATTAATAATTAATCTACCCTAACTTTTATACTAAAATTACATTAAGCTATATTAAATTAATAATTAATCTACCCTAACTTTTATACTAAAATTACATTAAACTATATTAAATTAATAATTAATCTACCCTAACTTTTATACTAAAATTACATTAAACTACAAATTAAATTAACTATATTATATATTTAAACACCTAACCCTACTCAAATAATTAAAATCTACACTAAAAAATGACTGTTACGAAAACCTAACAGTAATAGGATTGAGCTTGCATTCTATGCTGATTGGAACATCCAATAGAATGCAAGCTCAATGCTATTGGCTGATTGCATCAGCCAATAGGATTTTTTCAACCTTAATTCTAATTGGCTGATAGAATTCTATCAGCCAATCGGAATCTAAGGGACGCCATCTTGGATGACGTCATTTAAAGGAACCTTCATTCCAAAGAAGCCGTCGATTGAAGAGGATGCTCCGCGTCGGATGTCTTGAAGATGGAGCCGCTCCACGCCGGATGGATAAAGATAGAAGATGCCTTCTGGGTGAAGACTTCTGCGGGCTTGGAGGAAGACTTCGGCCGCTTAGATGATGACTTCTGCCGGCTTTGTTGAGGATGGATGTCGGATCTTCAAAACTATAAGTGAATCTTCTGGGGTTAGTGTTAGGATTTTTTAACGGTGTATTGGGTGGGTTTTATTTTTAGGTTAGGGCTTTGGGCAGCAAAAGAGCTAAATGCCCTATTAAGGGCAATGCCCATTCAAATGCCCTTTTCAGGGCAATGGGGAGCTTAGCGGCTAGATTTAGAGTTCTGCGGCCAAAGGGGTGCGTTAGCTACGCGTGCTTTTTTTCCCCTGCACCTTTTAAATACCGCTGGTATTTAGAGTTCACAGAAGGGCTGCGTTAGGCTCCAAAAAAGGAAGTGTAGAGCATATTTACCGCCACTGCAACTCTAAATACCAGCGTTGCTTACGGACGCGGCCAGCTTCAAAAACGTGCTTGTGCACGATTCCCCCATAGGAAACAATGGGACAGTTTGAGCTGAAAAAAAACCTAACACCTGCAAAAAAGCAGCATTCAGCTCCTAACGCAGCCCCATTGTTTCCTATGGGGAAACACTTCCTATGTCTGCACCTAACACCCTAACATGTACCCCGAGTCTAAACACCCCTAACCTTACACTTATTAACCCCTAATCTGCCGCCCCCGCTATCCCCTGCATATTATTATTAACCCCTAATCTGCCGCTCCGTACACCGCCGCAACCTACGTTATCCCTATGTACCCCTAATCTGCTGCCCCTAACACCGCCGACCCCTATATTATATTTATTAACCCCTAATCTGCCCCCCACAATGTCGCCGCCAGCTACCTACAATAATTAACCCCTAATCTGCCGACCAGATCTCACCGCAACTATAATAAATGGATTAACCCCTAAAGCTAAGTCTAACCATAACACTAATACCCCCCTAAGTTAAATATAATTCAAATCTAACGAAATAAATTAACTCTTATTAAATAAATTATTCCTATTTAAAGCTAAAAACTTACCTGTAAAATAAATCCTAATATAGCTACAATATAAATTATAATTATATTGTAGCTATTTTAGGATTAATATTTATTTTACAGGCAACTTTGTATTTATTTTAACCAGGTACAATAGCTATTAAATAGTTAAGAACTATTTAATAGTTACCTAGTTAAAATAATTACAAAATTACCTGTAAAATAAATCCTAACCTAAGTTACAATTAAACCTAACACTACACTAGCAATAAATTAATTAAATACAAATACCTACAAATAACTACAATTAAATAAACTAACTAAAGTACAAAAAATAAAAAAGAACTAAATTACAAAAAATAAAAAAATATTTACAAACATTAGAAAAATATTACAACAATTTTAAACTAATTACACCTACTCTAAGCCCCCTAATAAAATAACAAAGACCCCCAAAATAAAAAAATGCCCTACCCTATTCTAAATTAAAAAAGTTCAAAGCTCTTTTACCTTACCAGCCCTGAAAAGGGCCATTTGCGGGGCATGCCCCAAATAATTCAGCTCTTTTGCCTGTAAAAAAAAACATACAATACCCCCTCCCCCCAATATTACAACCCACCACCCACATACACCTAATCTAACCCAAACCCCCCTTAAATAAACCTAACACTAAGCCCCTGAAGATCTTCCTACCTTATCTTCACCATGCCAGGTTCACCGATCCGTCCACCGAAGTCTTGATCCAAGCCTCCGAAGTCTTTATATATACATATATATATATGTGTGTGTATTTATGTTTATTTTCTGGATTGAAGATGGTCCCGCTCCGCTCCAGAAGGATGAAGATAGAAGATGCCACCTGGATGAAGCCTTCTGCCGTCTGGAGGACCTCTTCTGCCCCGATCGGATGAAGACTTCTACCGTAAGGAGGACCACTTGTGCCCGGCTGTGTGAAGATGGCTCAAGGTAGGGTGATCTTCAGGGGGTTAGTGTTAAGTTTTTTTAAGGGGGGATTGGTGGGTTTTAGAGTAGGGATGTGTGGGTGGTGGATTTTAATGTTGGGGGGGGTATTGTATTTTTTTTTTACAGGTAAAAGAGCTGATTACTTTGGGGCAATGCCCCGCAAAAGGCCCTTTTAAGGGCTATTTGTAATTTAGTATAGGGTAGGGAAATTTTATTATTTTGGGGGGCTTTTTTATTTTATTAGGGGGATTAGAGTAGATGTAATTAGTTTAAAATTCTTGTAATTCTTTTTTTATTTTTCTGTAATTTAGTGGTTTTTTTCTTTTCGTAATTTAGTTTATTTAATTTAATTGTAATTAATTGTAGGTAGTTTAGGTAATTTATTTAATGTTAGTGTAGTGTAGGTGTAATTGTAACTTAGGTTAGGATTTATTTTACAGGTATATTTGTATTTATTTTAACTAGGTAGTTATTAAATAGTTAATACCTTTTTAATAACTATTGTACCTAGTTAAAATAAATACAAAATTGCCTGTAAAATAAATATAAACCCTAAGCTAGCTACAATGTAACTATTAGTTATGCAAATGCTTGCAAAAAAACTCGCAAAATTGTTTGCGCTCCCCTTGTATTCTAGCCCTGTATATATTACTATCTATTTATCACATACTCTGTATAACTCACACACACTTATAGAACTAAACACATACTGCATTTACAAATGCCCTGACAAGCTTAAAAAGCAAATATCAGCAAGAATTAAGTCTGAAATGTGACCTACTGTGCAAGTAACACGTTGATAAAAGAGAAAGGCAAAAAACTTTATTTCTAGGAAACGTAAAATTACAGTTCACATGTCTATGTATTGTGCCCATTAAGAAAAAATCTTAACCCCCTAATTAGGGACTATGCTATTCCCAAATAAAAACCAACACAACTTCTTGGGGTATAAAGGCTGCAGCTTGTTTTATTAAACAACATAAATAACAATTAAATATAACAGATAAATATCCCCAAATAACAGTAATTAACATGAACAACCCACCGGGCTTGCCAAGTTAACACTTTGTTCCTCTGTTCTAACAATCCCCTCAGGACCCTTTAAGAACTCACTTGGCTCTATAGGAGGTACCCCAGCAGAACTTCACAATCCACTAAAGGCAAGCCACAAGGACGGCCTAAAGCCGGACCCCACCACCACCCAAGGCCTTTATAACCCCCTCTTTCAAATTAAAATTAAACAAGTGGATACCCACCTTGTTTAAATGAACACCATCTCTCAAAAAGAAGCATTTGCCCGATTCACCCACAAATTCCACATGCCAAATAGACACACACCCCTTTTTCTTCACACAATTACTCAGAATTCTATTGACCTTTCTTCTAGAAGCTTTCAACCTATCTGCATCCCATGCAGCCCTCCATACTATACTAGGCTCAATCTCTGACCAAACCAACATCAAGTCAGGAAACAACTCCAATAATCCAAGCAAATACCTTTAATATCCATTAACAAGTCTTTTTGAGAGATGAAGCCCAAATAGTTGCCCCCAGCCTGGATTAACAAAATACCTGGGGGCTTAAATAATCTGGCATATTCAACAACCTTACAAATAACTTGGTCCCATCTTAAGCCTCAAAAACAGAATCACAGAAGAAGAATAACCTCCATCAAGTCCCAGCTCAATCCCACTATCTTTTTTCATCGCTGCTCGCCTGGCCCAATAGATGTAAGAATGACCTAAACAAAAAAAACATAAAACAAAACTACAAAACAAAGTCACTTCTAACGTATGATCTAAATCTATTCGAGGACCACCTCCCAATCCCTTTAATACATTCATCCGACATACCCAACATTCTCGCTTCAGTGGCCGCCCCTTTCCGAAATGAATGTGACCCAAAGTCAATAGGCGAGAGCCTCAGGGTCCATAACACTTTCCTGAAAACTGACACAAATTGGAAACAGGTCAATAAGAGAATAAGCAGGGGGCCCCCAACCTCTGGCCGAATTCTAATCAATTCCGATACAGACCCCACTGGGCAACACTCCCCCCTATGGCCACTAAGCCGATCACTCTGCTCTTTCCTCCTTGATCAGTCTAAGACTGACGCAACCAGAAGAAAATCCAAACATTGCCCCACTGAATACCCCCATCCCATTTAGTTGCCCCAACAATCTCCAATACCCTGAACACGGCAAAAAATGCCAACACAAAGGTAGCACGAAACAGGACCACCTCCTATTCATCACTACACACCGAAGCCAATGCACTTACCACCTTTTGTAACAACTGGAAAATCACTGGATGCCTCGAATCCAGCATACACCTCACCCTGCACAATCCTCTAGCTGCCATTCAAACCAAAAAAGACTTTGTGGTATACTCCCAACCCAAACATTGGCACAGGAAAGCTATTGCTGCCAGCTTACGCTTCACCATAGCCATTGACACCCTACCTCCCCTCCAATCCGCCATCCAACCCAGCAACACCTCCAACCAGCTCCTGGCCATAAAAGCCCCCCTGCCCACCTGAGTACTTCAAGCCACTCCTTCCATACCTGCGAGTAAGCCTTCCCTGTAGACCCAGCTAATGCAAACCTCACCATCCTCAACAGGCCAGGAAATCTACCATCCACAAGTCCCTTGGACAGTGCATCCCCGTCTCTTCTGCCATCAGGGACAGTTCCTGGAACCTGTCCCACTGATAACGGGAAAGAGAATCAGCAATCCCATTCATCTTACCAGGCACATGTACAGCCCTAAACAACACATTGCATCTCAACCATTCGAGAACAAACAAACGAAGGAGAGCAACCACTGGTGGGGAAGATGCAGTCAAATTGTTAATGGCTAAAACCACCAACATGTTATCTGAGTGAAATACAACCTTCCTATCCCTCAAAAGACCCGGACAAATTGTCAAAGCCACCAATAAGGGTAACAATTCAAGAAACACCAAATTCTTGGTTAGGCCCCCAACATGCCATTCCGATGGCCACAAGTCTGCGCACCACTTACCTCCCAAGTCTGCCCCAATCCCATGGGCCCCTGAGGCATCTGTAAACAAATTAACATCAGGGTCCTGCCAACCTACCTGCTGAATTAAAGACTTCCCATTAAACTCCTCCAGAAATATCAACCAAACTGTTAAGTCCTCCTTTAATATTTTTGTCAAACGTACATGATGGAACGGCTCCTTAACCCCCACTGTAGCCAATGACAGCCTTCAACAGAAAACCCTCCCAACAGGGATAATCTTGCATGCAAATTTAAATTTACCAAACAAGAATTGAATCTCCCTCAAAGTAAGCTTTCAATGAGACAAAGTCTGCCTCAAGACACCCCGCAATTCAATCACTTTATCATGCGGTAAGCTGCATTCCATCTTAACCAAATCAATATGGATCCCTAAGAAACACCACGATTGGACTTTCTGACATCCCCAGCTACTGGAATGCCATACTCCTTCTCCACCTGCTCAAAAGCTTCCATCAAAGACCGATAATCCAGAGATTCCAGAGGGCCCACAAAAAAATTGTCCAAATAACAACCCATTCAATGAAACAGCTAAACATTTCAAAATAAGAACATGAAATAGAACGCCCAATGGGGAGGCATAGGTCCACATAGAACTTCCCCTCAAAAGAGCAACCCAACAAATGGTGACAGGAAAGGTGGACCGGAAGCAACCGAAATGCAGCCTTTGATGTCCACCTTCGCCATTAGGGCCCCCCAGCCTGTGTTTCTCACCAAGTCCACCACGTTGTCAAATGACACATACTGAACTGCCGCCAACTCCAGATCTATCCCATCATTCACCGAAAGACCTTTCAGGTATGCCAGGTGTTGGATCATCCTGAACTGGCCTGGCACCTTCTTTTGGACTACCCCCAAAGGGGACAACCGCAGGTTAGGTAGAGGCAAAGACAAAAAGGGACAGCCATATGCCCCAAGGAGACCTCCTTCCACAATTTTTCCCGAACCACCCCGGAAACTCCTTAGCAGATTTCAAATTCCCTGACACCCTTGACCCGCTCATCTCCTGAAAGGGGATGCAAAACCCAGAGCTAAAACCCATTAAAAGCAGTTCAGCGTCCCCTTTCTTCCCCCTTATCTAAGCATATCGCTTTAGCCACAGGATCATCCTTCTGATGTCCACAGGTGTCCGAGTCCAAAACACCCACTTCCCCTGACTTAGTTCCACCTCTCCCCTTCCTGAAACACTTAGAATAGGGATGCACTCCTGTAGTTAAATTGAAAACATAGTCCTTTTCAAAGGGCCACTACTGAACTATTCCCAGCTGACCCTGATAGGCCAGCCCCCCCCCCCCCCCGACCGAAAGGACTAACCCCCATGCCAATGGAGTCATAATTTCCAGCCAAATCCCCATGTCCCTATCGTCCCATCTCTTTTCAGGACGAACCTCTATCCTCTGACCAAACTGTTTGTCATATCTCCACCAAGCCATACCCCTATACGTACGGTAGGCCAAGGAGATCTCGTCCAAATAGCAAAACGGGGCCGAGCCCTGCTCCGGAAACTTCTGCGTGATCACACTGGCCAGAATGAAACGCCCTGGACCAGTTAGCAAACGTTTTAGGTAGTTTGTGATACTGCTTTTTCCTCTCCTCCTCTTCCTTCTTCCCTTGTTCACCCTTAGCCTCCTCCTTAACCTCTACAAATTGGTCCAAAGGCAGGAGCGAAAATAACTCTAAGAACTCCCTTTTCCAAATTTTCTCCTTAACTTCACTTGCTAAATGCAAACCTAACGGACCAATAGAGCATAGACATGGCCTACGCATCGCCTCATCAGAAACCCCCGCACTTCCTGAGGCAGTATTTTCTGTTGTGACTGTCACCACAGGAACCACTGCCACAGTCGCACTTGCACCACTGCTATCTCAGCCCTGTTCACCAGGGCCCCCGTAGCATCCCCCACTACCACAGGTGCCCTTGTTCCCATGGTCACCACACTACCACTGTTGGCTCCCCATGCCCCAGCCGGACTCTCCTGAGTCCCTGCTCCCATAGCACTCCCCAAAGTATGCTCCACCCGCGTCACCAACTCCTTCAGTCCTTTCAACAATACATTCTGCACTTCATCCACTCTTGAGCTCTGATTGACAACTGCACCCATCCCTTTTGGCGCCTCACCTGGTGTCCTTTGCCCCGTCACAGCTCCCGATTCCCTGACAGATGGACCCCTCTCCGGTCGCCTCCTCTCCCCCTAAAAGGCAACTCCCGGTGCTTTCCTGGAGACCTCCTCCTAGTTCTTGACTGCCTCCTACTTTCACCACTCCTGACCCTTGCTGTTTGTTTGATGCACGCCCACGTAAGTTACATCTGGCCTCCCCAGCTGAAACTCCCCCTAAAGGGCGATCGGGACCTTCCTCTTCTCCAACTTGCCTCAGGCCTTACACTAAGAGATTGATCCCTCCGCCGTCCTCTACCAACCTGAAATGGTACATCAAAAACAATGTCCATAACATCTCATTCTGTCCATGACCACCCACCCATCCTCATTACTCTTGCCCTGGCATTGGGCCTGCCCCTTCCTTCCCCTCCAAACCCCTGAGAAGGTGAAGTGGACCCCTGAGAAGGTAAAGTGGACCCCAAAAGCTGCACCTAAGCATCCAGCTCCCCCACCTGACCAGCTGTAGACAGTCCTGGAATGCCACCATCCTGAGCTACATCATCATCAAATTCACTAGGAATGTCCTCAATCACCAGGGAATCCCCGTCTTTCTCTCCTGCATACCACCATTGCTTTGCCTCCCACATTCTTCCTGGGTATAGTCCCCTCCAGCCAAAGTTTGCAGCACTAACACAGAAGAAGGGTCATTATATCAGCCACAAACCACAAATCACCCCATCTGCACCCTTTCCCCCAGGTAAACAACCCCTCCCTTTTTACCATCCATGCCACAGAGCTCAATCCCCCCCCCAACTTCCCCATGCTACCTCAAAATACCTTTCACTATTCTAGAATATTTATTTCTTATAATTCTTTTTTTTTATATAACCCCTGTCAGAACCATCTACCTACTCAAAATTAAGAGCTACTCTCTCCTATCTAAATAGGAAACAATTGTTATGCCCCATTATTCATCTAATTGATTTCCCTTATTTTATGCTTAATTAATATTCTTCATAAAGCCCATTTACGGCAGACAAGCTCAACCTCCTATCCAAAACCTAGCCCACAACCCTGCCCCTTTTTATACTCACCAGGTCTTGCCTAACAACTTCCCCCTAAGCTCCCTACACCCCTAGTGTGCCATCCATTATGGGGTACCTACCTAGTTTGGCCAACACCTGACCTCCTAGCACGATCCACCACACTAATCCAAAGCCTCATTTGGGCCTGAATATAAATAACAAAAACAAGCAGCAGTAGAATATGCAATTTTACTTTCAGTGTTTTGTTATTTACAAGTCACTAAGCATACAGGACAGAAGGCCATTAGTAAAATAATGAACCTGCTGCTGTGTTTGAGTAGTTTATTTTTGGAATCTGAAGTCCCAGTAAACTGGGCCAAAGTACTTAGATGAAAGGTTATCTACAAGGTTTGATCCCTAATGCGTTTGACGATTATTAACATGAATGAACTGACGGACAGAAACTACACAAAGACACATATTGTTCATTAATGTTCAACCATACAGATAAGCTGACGTGTGGTAAATAAAATAAAGTACTGATTCATAAAACAGCAATAGGAGTCTCACTAATATACACATAGACATTAATATAAACAACACACAAAAAGAGAGAAATTCTAAACCAAGGAATAAAAAAAAGCACAAATGCTTGATCCATGGCTATCAACCCAGAATCAGCCTCTTTTTTCTCCAGAATGTGTCTTTCACAGGGAGAAACTTTTTTGGAGGATATCCATCTGCTCCTGCCTAAAAATCTACAGTCCGTACCCAAAATACTAGGAAATCCCGTTGTGAGCAAGAGATGTGGCAAGCCAAGATGTATGTTTTAACCTTGTGTTGACCTTTTGTGTATTGCCAACACTTATGGAGACTAACACCCAAGAAAGATAATTACAATGCACAAAAAGAGAGGAGCACTCAACCAGCGAATGAAACACACGTCTAGGGTTGATATGTCTATTGTTCAACATGAGGCTACCTGGTATTTTAGGACTAAACTGTGCTTTTTAGCAGGTTCAGGCTGATGTACTGAAGGACTTTTCCTCTATGTGAAAGGTACATTCAGGACAAAATGAATCTCCTGGTTTGGTAACTAACCTAAGAACAAGATATTATGCTTTTGATTATTCCCTTGTTGAGATCTTCCCTCTTTTTGTGTACACTGACATAAACCAACAAACTGTGATACACAAAGACACATACAGTGGGGAAAAAAGTATTTAGTCAGCCACCAATTGTGCAAGTTTTCCCACTTAAGAAGATGAGAGAGGCCTGTATTTTTCATCATAGGTATACCTCAACTATGAAAGACAAAATGTTGAAACAAATCCAGACAATCACATTGTCTGATTTGTAAAGAATTTATTTGCAAATTATGGTGGAAAATAAGTATTTGGTCAATATCAAAAGTTCATCTCAATACCTTGTTATATATCCTTTGTTGGCAATGACAGAGGTCAAACGTTTTCTGTAAGTCTTCACAAGGTTGTCACACACTGTTGCTGGTATTTTGGCCCATTCCTCCATGCAGATCTCCTCTAGAGCAGTGATGTTTTGGGGCTGTTGCTGGGCAACACAGACTTTCAACTCCCTCCAAAGGTATTCTATGGGGTTGAGATCTGGAGACTGGCTAGGCCACTCCAGGACCTTGAAATGCTTCTTACGAAGTCACTCCTTCGTTGCCCGGGCGGTGTGTTTGGGATCATTGTCATGCTGAAAGACCCAGCCACGTTTCATCTTCAATGCCCTTGCTGATGGAAGGAGGTTTGCACTCAAAATCTCACAATACATGGCCCCATTCATTCTTTCATGTACACGGATCAGTCATCCTGTTCCCTTTGCAGAGAAACAACCCCAAAGCATGATGTTGCCACCGCCATGCATCACAGTAGGTATGGTGTTCTCTCTCCTCCAAACACGACCAGTTGTGTTTCTACCAAACAGTTCTACTTTGGTTTCATCTGACCATATGACATTCTCCCAATCCACTTCTGGATCATCCAAATGCTCTCTAGCATACTTCAGACGGGCCTGGACATGTACTGGCTTAAGCAGGGGGACACGCCTGGCACTGCAGGATCTGAGTCCCTGGCGGCATAGTGTGTTACTGATGGTAGCCTTTGTTACATTGGTCCCAGCTCTCTGCAGTTCATTCACTAGGTCCCCCCGTGTCCCCCCTCTATAAATAGATAAATTAACTAAATTAAATTAAACTAATTACAATTAAATGAAATAAACTAAATTATGAAAAAAAGAATTACAAGAATTTTAAACTAATTACACCTATTCTAATCCCCCTAATAAAATAAAAAAGCCCCCCAAAATAATAAAATTCCCTACCCTATACTAAATTACAAATAGCCCTTAAAAGGGCCTTTTGCGGGGCATTGCCCCAAAGTAATCCGCTCTATTACCTGTAAAAAAAAAATACAATACCCCCCCAACATTACAACCCACCACCCACATACCCCTACTCTAAAACCCACCCAATCCCCCCTTAAAAAAACCTAACACTAACCCCCTGAAGATCACCCTACCATGAGCTGTCTTCACCCAACCGGGCACAAGTGGTCCTCCATACGACAGAAGTCTTCATCCGATCGGGGCAGAAGAGGACATCCAGACCGGCAGAAGGCTTCATCCAGGCGGCATCTTCTATCTTCATCCTTCTGGCGCAGAGCGGGTCCATCTTCCATCCAGCCGACGCGGAGCATCCTCTTCAATCGAAGTCCTAACAAACAATGAAGATTCCTTTAAGTGACGTCATCCAAGATGGTGTCCCTCGAATTCCGATTGGCTGATAGGATTCTATCAGCCAATCGGAATTAAGGTAGGAAAAATCTGATTGGCTGATTTAATCAGCCAATCGGATTGAAGTTCAATCCGATTGGCTGATTGGATCAGCCAAGAGAATTGACCTCGCATTCTATTGGCTGATCCAATCTTCAATCCGATTGGCTGATAGCATCAGCCAATCAGATTTTTCCTACCTTAATTCTAATTGGCTAATAGAATCCTATCAGCCAATCGGAATTCGAGGGACGCCATCTTGGATGACGTCATTTAAAGGAACCTTCATTCTTTGTTAGGACTTTGATTGAAGAGGATGCTCCGCTTCGACTGGATGGAAGATGGACCCGCTCTGGAAGGATGAAGATAGAAGATGCTGCCTGGATAAAGCCTTCTGCCGTCTGGAGGACCTCTTCTGCCCCAATCGGCTGAAGACTTCTGCCGTATGCAGGACCACTTGTGCCCGGCTGGGTGAAGACGGCTCAAGGTAGGGTGATCTTCAGGGGGTTAGTGTTAGGTTTTTTAAGAGGGGATTGGGTGGGTTTTAGAGTAGGGGTATGTGGGTAGTGGGTTGTAATGTTGGGGGTATTGTATTTTATTTTTTTTACAGGTAAAAGAGCTAATTACTTTGGGGCAATGCCCCGCAAAAGGCCCTTTTAAGGTCTATTTGTAATTTAGTATAGGGTAGGGAATTTTATTATTTTGGGCGGCTTTTTTATTTTATTAGGGGGATTAGATTAGGTGTAATTAGTTTAAAATTCTTGTAATTCTTTTTTTATTTTCTGTAATTTAGTGGGGGGGGGTTCCGTAATTTAGTTTATTTCATTTAATTGTAATTAGTTTAATTTAATTTAGTTAATTTATTTATAGAGTAGTGTTAGGTTAATTGTAACTTAGGTTAGGATTTATTTTACAGGTAATTTTGTACTTATTTTAGCTAGATAGTTATTAAATAGTTAATAACTATTTAATAACTATTGTACCTAGTTAAAATAAATACAAAGTTGCCTGTAAAATAAATATAAATCCTAAAATAGCTATAATGTAACTATTAGTTATATTGTAGCTATATTAGGGTTTATTTTATCGGTAAGTATTTATTTTTAAATAGGAATAATTTATTTAATTGTAGTAAATTCCTTTCGTTTAATTTAAATTATATTTAAGTTAGGGGGGGTTAGACTTAGGGTTAGACTTAGGTTTAGGGGTTAATAAATTTATTATAGTAGCGGCGTCGTTGGGGTCGGCAGATTAGGGGTTAATAAATGTAGATAGGTGTCGGCGATGTTAGGGACGGCAGATTAGGCGTTAATAAAATTTAACTAGTGTTTGCGAGGCGGGAGTGTGGCGGTTTAGGGGTTAATACATTTATTAAAGTGGCGGTGATGTCCGGTCGGCAGATTAGGGGTTAATAATTGTAGGCAGTTGGCGGCGACGTTGGGGGCGGCAGATTAAGGGCTAATAAATATAATGTAGGTGTCGGCGATGTTAGGGGCAGCAGATTAGGGGTTCATAGGTATAATGTAGGTGGCGGCGATGTCCTGTCGGCAGATTAAGGGTTAAAAAAAATTATTATAGTGTTTCCGATGTGGGGGGGGGGCCTCGGTTTAGGGGTTAATAGGTAGTTTATGGGTGTTAGTGTACTTTTTAGCACTTTAGTTAAGAGCTTTATGTTACGGCGTTAGCCCATAAAACTCTTAACTACTGACTTTTATATGCGGTGGAGTCTTGACAGGAGAGGGTCTACCGCTCACTTCTTCCAAGACTCGAGTCGTAATACCAGCATTAGGCAAGTCCCATTAAAAAGATAGGATACGCAATTGACGTAAGGGGATTTGCGGTAGCCTCGAGTCGCAGAAGAAAAGTGAGCGGTAGACCCTTTCCTGCCTGACTTGTAATACCAGCGGGTGTTAAAAAGCAGCGCTGGGACCTCTCAATTCTGCTTTTTAAGGATAACACCAAACTTGTGATCTAGCCGATAGGTTTTCAAATCACAAGCCATTCCAATCTTTTAGAAAGTGAAATCTGATATCCCACTTCTCAGAAATTGTCCTAATACATTTGTGGCACAATAAAAATACATAATCCTGGCATGGGGGTAATCCAACAACAATATTCAAATCCATCAGGTAAAAAAAAAGTTTCACCACTTGAAAACTTATATACCTGTCCCTAGCCACCCTCAGCTGGGGAGATATAGATAGCAAGAACAGTTTCTTTTTAAGCTATGATACATTAGTTACAAGATGGCAGCCTTCATTTTACAAACTAAAATCTTATACTATTTTCTTCAATATTTACACAACTAATATAATTAAAAAATAAACACCTCAACATATTATTCTCAGGCTAAACTTTGCTTTGCAAGCATCATAATGTGTTTTTACTGTTTAGATTCCCTTTAAAATGAACATGTTAATAAATACTATTATTTTGCTATTATTATGTATTCAAATTAAGGGGGATATTTATCAAGGCCTCAACCGTAAATACGCCAGAATTCCACAGCGTAATTGTTGCGAGATTGATCTGACCTAGTTATCAAAGCCTACAGACTGGCAAATGTTGAAATTTGTGACGTAACATACGATCCGCCGGGCTCAATCCCACGCAGATTGATGCTTACATCATTACAGATATTCGGAATACACATTCGGCTCTATTTGACACCTTTTCCCAGTTATCAAACATTTAACAGGTACGCTCGCGGCTATTCCGGCCTAGCGTACCTGGTTTTCAATCCACCACCCTGAAACCCGCAGATGCCATAGAAATCAATAAGAGTCTGAAAGCAGCAAAAGCTTATGTTCGATGCTGCAAGACAAATAAATATAACCCATTGATTTCTATGGTAGAAAACAAGTAACGTTTACACCTAACACCCTAACATAAACCCTGAGTCTAAACACCCCTAATCTGCCGCCCCCGACATCGCTACTACCTAAATAAAATGTATTAACTCCTATTCTGCCGCTTCCCGACACTGCCGCCACTAAATAAAAGTATTAACCCCTAAAAATCTGGCCTCCCACATCACTACCACTAACTAAACCTATTAACCCCTAAAACATCAGCCCACCACATCGCAAAAAACTAAATTAAGCTATTAACCCCTAAACCTAACAACCCCCTAACTTTAAATTAAAATTACAACATCCCTATCCTAAAATACATTTAAACTTACCTGTAGAATTAAAATAAACTATTTTAAACTATTAATTAACCTACCCTATCTATTATCATACAATTAAATTAAACTACCAATTCAATAAACTACATTACATATTAAAGAAACCTAACCCTACTCAAATTATTGAAATATATTATTAAACATTATTACAAATTACTAAATTACAGAAAAAAACAAACACTAAGTTACAAAAAAAAACCCTTAAATTACTAAAAATAAAAAAAAACACATTATCAAAAATAAAAAAGAATTACACCTAATCTAATAGCCCTGTCAAAATAAAAAAAAACCCTAGCCTACAATAAGCTACCAATGGCCCTTAAAAGGGCCTTTGTGGGGCATTGCCCCAAAGTTATCAGTTATTTTACCTGTAAAAAATACAAACACCCCCCAACAGTAAAACCCACCACCCAACCAACCAACCCCCGCAAATAAAAAAAATAACCTAAGCTCCCCATTACCCTGAAAAGGGCATTTGTATGGGCATTGTCCTTAAAAGTGCATTTAGCTCTTTTACATGCCCAGACCCTAATCTAAAAATAAAACCCACCAAAAAACCCTTAAAAAAAACCTAACACTAACCCCCGACGATCCACTTACAGTTCTTGAAGTCCCGCTTGAAGGATCCATCTGGAGAAGTCATCATCCAGGCGGCAAGAAGTCTTCATCTGGGCAGCCTCTTCCATCTTCATCCAGCCGGAGAAGTCCTCATCCAGTTGGCAAGAAGTCTTCATCCAGACGGCATCTTCTGTCTTCATCCATCCGGCACGGAGGGGGTCCATCCTGAAAACATTCTGCACGGAGCATCCTCTTCATACGGTCTCCGCTGTAAATTCCTATTGGCTGAAAGATTTCAATCAGCCAATAGGATTAGAGCTGCTAAAATCCTATTGGCTGTTCCAATCAGCCAATAGGATTGAGCTCTCATCCTATTGGCTGATTGGAACAGCCAATAGGATTTTAGCAGCTCTCATCCTATTGACTGATTTAAATCTTTCAGCCAATAGGAATGCTAGGGATGCCCACTTGGATGACGTCACTTGCATTGAAGTTCCAGTTTACGGTGGCGATCGTATGAAGAGGATGCTCCGTGCCAGATGGATGAAGATAGAAGATGCCGTCTGGATGAAGACTTCTTGCCGACGGGATGAGGACTTCTCCGGCTGGACCAAGATGGAAAAGGCAGCCCGGATGAAGACTTCTTGCCGTCTGGATGATGACTTCTCCGGCTCTGGATGGATCCTTCAAGCGGGACTTCAAGAACTGTAAGTGGATCGTCGGGGGTTAGTGTTAGTTTTTTTTAAGAGTTTTTTGAGTGGGTTTTATTTTTAAATTAGGGTCTGTGCCAAATGCCCTTTTAAGGGGAGGTTGGTTGGTTGGGTGGTGTGTTTTACTTTTTGGGGGTTGTTTGTATTTTTTTTACAGGTAAAAGAGCTGATATCTTTTGGGCAATGCTCCACAAAGGCCCTTTTAAGGGCCATTGGTAGTTTATCGTAGGCTAGGGTTTTTTATTTTGGGGGGGCTTTTTTATTTTGATAGGGCTATTAGATTAGGTGTAATTCTAATAGCTTAATTTAGTTTATGGCGATGTGGGGGGCTGACGGTTTAGGGGTTAATATGTTTAGTTAGTGGTAGTGATGTGGAGGCCAAAGGTTTAGGGGTTAATACATTTATTTAGTGGCGGCGGTGGCGGGGAGCGGCGGGATAAGGGTTAATAACTTTATTTAGGATGTGGCGGTGTCGGGGAGTGGCGGGATAGGGGTTAAACATGTTAGTATAGTGGAGGCTTTTAGTGACAGGGTATAGATATAGTTGGGAAAAAGCCAAATAGACGCTAGATCGATGACTGTTAGTTAACAACAGTCCGATGCTCATCGCCCCGTACGTGGTGCGCAGCTTTTTGCCAGCTTTTTTTTATAAATAAGGAGAGCATATTGAGATACGCGCCCGCAATGTTAGGTGAGCGTATTGGTGCCGGCGAATGCAACAAAGTTGAGGCTTTGATAAATATCCCCCTAAGTGTACTAATAATATTATTAATTTATGATTGAAATAAAGTGCCTGGACATTTAAAGATGTTCATTATAAAATTATGCAAAATCATATAAAATTATTAATTGTACACATTGTAGCATGTTATTATTGGTTAAACAATTATCCATCATTCCACCACATTAGGCAGTAATTATCAATACTGAATAAATTAACTGTTGTAGTTTTGTTTGGTCATATATCTTCTGCTTTTGTAATGTTCTGAGAAAAGTCTTTAAAAAGCTGGTGACACACCCGTCTTTTACAGTTTTTCATTTATTTTTTATGTATTTAAAGGGACATTTAGCCCACATGGTAAACCACTTGAAAGTGATGCAGTTTATCTATAACAAGATGACTACAAAATATTTCATGAACGTCTCTGTAGAAAAAGGAAAATAGTTGACCTAAAAATGTCTTCAGATCACCAGAGTAAGTATCTGTGAGCAGCTATCATTCATCAATTGTTTTACTGTCATCACATGGTGAAATAAAACAACCAATCAGCATCATTAGTGCTGAGTTCACAGTTTGCTTTACTGTGATCTTGTGACATTTCATAATAAACTCCTTTAAACTGAGGAGGGAAATAATAATGTTGCACACACTAGACACATCCTCACTAGCAAGTCCCAGAAAAAGCATCCTGATTGGCCACTTAAAATCCCTTTACAGTTGGATGCAGCTATCGAGGAAATTTTGAGGTAAAATATCTTTCTTATTTTTTACTAGAGAGGTTTGTGTGATATTTTCTACTAAGCTTTTTACAAAACTGCTGCATTACTTTCAAGTGATTTACATTTGTGGTAATTTCCCTTTAAAGAGGCATTGAACTCAATATATAGTTGCCCTTAAAATGTTTATCTATGCCTAGTAGAGTCAAGCGTTCCTTAAAGGGATACTAATCCCAATTTTTTTCTTTCATCATTCAGATAGCGCAGCAATTGTAAGCAACTTTCTAATTTACACCTATTATCAATTTGTCTTCATTCTCTTGTTGTCTTTATTTGAAAAGCAGTAATGTAAAGCTTAGGAGCCTGGCCCATTTTATGTTGTCTGTCTGTTCATCAATGCATACAACTTACTTTACAAAGCCCCTCCCCTTCACCATGTACTTCCTTTAGAATGTAAGCTCATGTGTCCACCTGTTCTGCTGAATGTCTTATATAAAGATGGTTTATAGCTTACAGTAACTGAAGGGCAGTGCCCTCTACCCTATATGATTTATGTACATGTCTACTGATTATTGTATTCCACTACTGTATTCTTAATGTCATAGTTCTGCATAATATGTTAGCGCTTTATAATTAAATGATAATAGTAATAATATTATTAATAATAAAAATCACATTTGCAATATACATTCATTATTTATTTTGGTAAAAAAAAACATAAAAAAGGTGTTCCCTAACGATATAACAATAATAAGGAGCATGCAATCTCATAATCCAATAAATATACTCTAGAGCACTAATAAATGTGAATATGACATCCAGCTAGCTCAACCACATGACTCGTTGCAATTCATCCCGTTAGAGCAGAAACAGCCAATTATGCAGTGATCCTTAATCAAGCTATTGTGCTCCAACACCAGCTAGAACCCCAGAGTTAAGAGAGCTGCCTTTATATTGGCTAAACTATAATATTTACACTGTAACAATCACCAAAAACAATATTTATTAAAAATACCTCACAGCGCGTTTCTCGGTATTCAAGTAACTGTTTCATTAGATGATTATTCTTGTATCAAAATGCGTATATAGTCTGAGATATACTGACTCTGGTCAGTGGAACTGATAAATATACATTACAGGGTTTTACATTTTTCATTGTTGGATTTTACATATATATATTAACTGAAGTTTAAAGGTATATTAAAGTATTTTTTTATTGATGCATCAGAAATTAATCACTGCATTGGTAAATCTGCATGAAAAAAGGAATGCTACTGCAGCTGGTTTATAAAAAAATGCATCTTTCATTTATCTCTATAGCACATTAGAGAGTATTTGAATGCACAATAGAAAGTGCTAAAACTTTTGAAACGCCTAGCTCTTAATCATGCTATATGCAACATGATGAAGAGCTAGGCGCTCAAAACATTGCTTTGCATGTGACCCTTTTAAGATGCAATAAAAGCCTTTTTTCTACATAAGTGCTGCTGGTGATGGATATGTAGACATTTTAATCAACAACTTGTAATACTTGATTAAGTGTTATTGATTGCATGGGGCCGAACACTAAATAATAGACCAGTGAAGAACTGAATAATTAATTTAGGACGAATCATTTAGAACGAATATTCAGAAACACTTGTAAGAAAATGTTTGTGCTGCGCGATTCGGTTAGTTTATAATGATCCGAATACTGAATATTCATTAACGTTTACATTTTTCATTAAAACAAAACCTTTGTATACTTACCTATAGCATGCTAAGGAGCCACGCTAATTCTCCTCTCCTTCATAGACTTCAGGGTCACATGAATAGGAATATTAGTGCCACCAGATCTCAGAGCCTGTGCTAAAGAACCTTCTCCTTTAGTGCAGACAGAGGGGGTGCACTAATCCGACGCTTCTTTACAGAGCCCAGGGTCTAATTCTCCTATTAGTGCTGCCCTTGACTCTGTAAAGACGGTCAGATTAGCTCCCCAACCCCCCCCCCCCCCCGCATTACAAAAGAAAGTCCTTTAGCTCAGCCTCTGGGATCCATGGCACTAATGTTACAATTAGCTCAGCCCTGGAGTCTATGAATTAAACCAGGATTAGAGCGGCTCCCCAGAGTGCTATGTAAGTATACACCTAATATAAATAATAACGAATATATACTACAGCATATTGCACAAGCCTACTAAACAACATATTACATAAGCCTACTAAACAACATATTGCACAAGCCTACTAAACATGTATTGCACAAGAATACTAAAAAGCATATTGCACACATTTATTTCACAAGCCCACTAAACATCATTTATTGCACAAGCCTACTAAACAACATTTATTGCACAAGCCCACTAAACAACATTTATTGCACAAGCCAACTAAACAATATATTGTACAAGCCTACCAAACAATATTTATTGCACAAGCCTACTAAACAGCATATAACACAAGCCTACTAAACAACATATTGTGCAAGCCTCCTAAACAGCATATTACACAAGCCTAATAAACATATTACACAAGCCTACTAAATAACATATTACACAAGCCTACTAAACAGCATATTGTGCAAGCCTACTAAACAACATATTACACAAGTCTACTAAACAACATATTGCACAAGCCCATCAAACAACATTTATTGCAAATGACTACTAAACATCATATTGTACAAGCCTACTAAACAACATTGCACAAGCTCACTAAACAACATTTATTGCACAAGCCTACTAAACAGCATATTGCACAAGTCTACTAAACAGCATATTGCACAGGCCTACTAAACAGCATATTGCACAAGCCCACTAAACAAAATATTGCACAAGCCTACTAAGCAACATTTATTGCACAAGCCCACTAAACATATTGCACAAGCCTACTAAACAAAATATTGTACAAGTCTACTAAACAACATTTGTTGCACAAGCCCACTGAACAACATATTGCACAAGCCTACTAAACAGTATATTGCACAAGTCTACTAAACAACATATTACATAAGCCTACTAAACATATTGCACAAGCCTACTAAACAATATGTATTGCACAAGACTACTAAACAGCATATTGCACAAGCTTACTAAACAACATTTTCCACAAGCCCCCTAAACAACATTTTTTTCACAAGCCCACTAAACATTTATTGCACAAGCATACTAAATATAATTTATCGCACAAGCCTACTAAACAGCATATTGCCCAAGCCTACTAAACAACATATTGCACACACCCACTAAACAAAATATTGCACAAGCCTACTAAACAACATGTATTGCACAAGCCCACTTAACAACATATTGCACAAGCCTACTAAACATATTACACAAGCCTACAAAACAACCTTTTGCACAATCCTACTAAACAGCATATTGCACAAGTCTACTAAACAGCATATTGCACAAGTCAACTAAACAACATATTACGCATTATCAATTGCTTGTAATCTGGGCCTTTATGGGAAAGGACATTTAAACCAGAAAAAAAAATGTATTTATTTATTATTGTTTGGTTTCACTGAAGCATTTATGTATTTACTGCAATACAAGGTCTGTTTAGGCTACAATAAGTTCCTTCCTAGGCACCTAAATGCAGTATTTTGCTCTCTAGTGCCAAGTGAGGATATTTTTGTTCATATGTACAATATGACTGTCTGTTTTTTATTTGTTTTGTTTTTATAATCCCAAGACTCATTTTGCCATAACTGATCTAGAAAAAGAACAGTTTAATAGGATCTAGGGAGAGGGATCTTGAGGGAATTCTCAGCCTTGTATGGTGGGATTCAGCAGGTTTTTATCCAGTGCCCTGGAGCGGTGAGCACGCTGTCTGACTATAGATAGATGCTGGCCTGCTTTCAGAGCAGCAGACTGGCTCCTGTGTCAGCGCAGAGGGACCTACGGCTGAGTCAGCAGCTCGTTAAAACCTATTACGGCAGAAGGGAATTAATATGGAGGGAGGGGAGAGAGGCACCGCTCCTGCCAAAAAGATTCAATCAGCGTCTTGCAACGGCTGACTCAGAGTCTAAGTTGGGTGTTTGTCTGTGCTGGAGAGTTTTGGAGAGACAGTTATTAGCAGTACCAGATTTATCAGCAAGACGGAAGCGAAATCCCATTAGATATGACATTTGTATAAGTTACAGTTTTAGTCGTTCAGTTAAGACAACAAACAACAATAAATTTATTTCTGTCACTGTGGGTTTGTTGCACTGTATGTCTGCATATATGTTTGTGTCTGTGTGTTTGTAAGTGTGTTATGAGTGTTTGTATAAGTGTATGTATGTCTGTGTGTTTGTAAGTGTGTTATGTGTGTTTGTATAAGTGTATGTATGTTTGTGTGCTCACGTTTGTATGTGTGTTATGTGTGTGTATGTTTGCATAAGTGTGTGTATGTTTGTTTCTGTGTGTTTGTAAGTGTGTTATGAGTGTTTGTATAAGTGTATTTATGTTTGTGTCTGTGTGTTTGTAAGTGTGTTATGTGTGTTTGTATAAGTGTATGTATGTTTGTGTGCTCACGTTTGTATGTGTGTTATATGTGTGTGTGTTTGTATAAGTATATGTATGTTTGTGTCTGTGTGTTTGTAAGTATGTTATGTGTGTTTGTATAAGTGTATGTATGTTTGTGTGCTCACGTTTGTTTGTGTGTTATGTGTGTGTGTGTGTGTGTGTATGTATAAGTGTATGTATGTTTGTTTCTGTGTGTTTGTAAGTGTGTTATGTGTCAACAGTTAATTGGGTCAAGCGCTAAATCAATCCTACTCAGCCTAACTAAAATTAACTACCCCCTTCCTAGATAGTTTGGATATCAAAATTAACAAACAATATGTATAGTTGGCGCTTGGAGTGGTAGGAAATGTAGATATGTATAAGACTCTATATATACCAGCCTTCTATCTGGAAAAAATACTATTTCAGCAGTTGTAAATATTTCCAAAATTTATTTTGAAACTATAATATAATGTCTAAAAAACATTCACTTCCAACTATAGTTGATCATACAACACTCATACTTCCATACATATTATGCAATAAAAATCACAGTAAATGCCAAAAAAATATCAGTACAAATTCAGATGATAGTATCCAATTCTCTTAAAATCCAATAGTGTCTCGTGCTTGGTTTAAAAATGGAATAGTTCCCCAGTGAAATATATCCTTTTGATTACAGCTGTAAATATGTAACTTAGGAAATTCCCAATAATCACCCGTTATATCGGGGCTGATTGTTCTATAAGGTGCTCCAAAGTGGATCAAACCGCTTTCAGCTGTCAGCGTTATCCCTGACACTGTTAAAGATTTCTGTGTGATTTAGGAAGGTTCTCTCACCTTATAGCGTGTGTCCATACAAGCGGTGAATAAAGTCTCAATCACTAGGTGAAACAATGAGGCTCTCTTTACCTCCTTCTCGTGTCTCCGTGTTAGCTGTCAGCCACACTCGACACTCCGACTTTTCCTCTAGCCGCGGCTTACAAACTCCGTTAGTGACGTCACCCGGTTTCCGGATTCCAATGGTGACTGATACTTGCGCAAGTATATTTTCACGAACTCCTCCAGGTCGTCCTCTGCTCTTTAGTACGCCAGGTATGCAGAGTGTGGTAATCCTTCCTGTCCGGAGTCTTTTTTAGAAGGTCTGTGAATAACTTCCAATAGCAGGTCAGTCCTTTCTACGCGTTTCAACCCTTTTGGGTCTTTCTCAAGATACTGTTTCCTGCACTCTCACACTTTGAATATCCTGTTGTTACAGGTGATTCGTTAGTCTCCTACTTCCTCCAACAGGTATATTCAGTGGAGGGAAAAGGTGACATATGTTTTCAGTTTTTCCATATTTAATGAAGCATTTTTTTATTCTTTATTCTTCTGGATACTTTTACTTTCTATCTTTCAATGTTAACCATCCATCATAGTGTAACTTAGGAAATGTTAATTCAAAAGTCTTGTTCTTATTTAATACAAAATAGACATTTCTATAAAACATTTCTAAAAATTCTTTAAAACTTCCTAAAAATTCCTAATACCTTACAATTGTCCACACATTCATAAATTCATTCATTCAATAATAAAAGATGTACTTTAATTCACGGCCAAAGGTATTAAATTTGGGGGCCTATAGTTTATTTTATTTTTATATTTTATTTTTATTCTTATCCTTAATACAGACTGGTAAATAGGATACTACTAAGGGATATATGGGATAGTAAAATGGGATAGTTATAATAAAAAGGTGATATTATAATTATAAAAATTATAAAAAATATAAAAATATTAAGTTAAAAAGGGGGCCAATTCCAACTCTGAATTCAAACCATTAGGGTGAAGGGTATTAAAATTATAAATTAACTCCGCTTCCCTCTTTAAAAGTTTATTCTCAAAATCCCCTCCAATCCTTACGTACCAGGCATAAGCCCCAAAACCTAAGATCTTTTATGTTATTTTTGTGGATATCTCTAAAATGTTGATATAAATGGGTCTCCAGCTTTCCCTTCTCTATATTCCATAAATGTTCCCTCACCCGGTCCCTGAACATCTTAGTGGTCTCCCCTATATATAATAGCTGACAAGGACATTGTAACAGATAAACCACCCCCTTGCTACTGCATCTAATGGTATCCTTAATGATGTATTCTTTGTCTGTGCCAGGGATCACAATATTTTTCTTTTTCATTCCACACCTACAAGCTTTGCAGGTGGTGCACGGGAAGAAGCCTCTCACCTCCTCTCCCCATAAATCCATTACTTGTTTTCCTTTTTTTCTTCTAAATTCGCTAGGGGCCAGTAGTGATTTAAAATTTTTGTTTTTTTTATATACTATCCTAGGATACGGGGGCAACTTATCTCCAATGACTGGATCGTTCTTGATCAGATGCCAGTGTTTCCTTAGAATTCTTTTCATAACCCTATGATCATCACTATATGTAGTGATAAAGGGAACATCTAGCACATCTTTTTCTACATTATCTTTCCTCTTATATTCCAGAAGGGAGTTTCTATCTGTGTTTCTCGCTCTCGTTATAGCAGTTTTAATACTGTTCTCCTTATAGCCTCTTTCTTTAAACCTATCTTCTAACACTAATACGGATTAGAAAAAACTGTTCAAAAGTGACTGATTTCGATGAACAAGTAGCAGTGAAAAAGATGTGCTAGATGTTCCTTTTATCACTACATATAGTGATGATCAGTGTATATATATTTGTGTCTGTGTGTTTGTAAGTGTGTTATGTGTGTTTGTAAGTGTGTTATGTGTGTTTGTATAAGTGTATGTATGTTTGTGTGCTCACATTTGTATGTGTGTTATGTGTGTGTGTTTGCATAAGTGTATGTACAGGGAGTGCAGAATTATTAGGCAAATGAGTATTTTGACCACATCATCCTCTTTATGCATGTTGTCTTACTCCAAGCTGTATAGGCTCGAAAGCCTACTACCAATTAAGCATATTAGGTGATGTGCATCTCTGTAATGAGAAGGGGTGTGGTCTAATGACATCAACACCCTATATCAGGTGTGCATAATTATTAGGCAACTTCCTTTCCTTTGGCAAAATGGATCAAAAGAAGGACTTGACAGGCTTAGAAAAGTAAAAAATAGTGAGATATCTTGCAGAGGGATGCAGCACTCTTAAAATTGCAAAGCTTTTGAAGCGTGATCATCGAACAATCAATCGTTTCATTCAAAATAGTCAACAGGGTCGCAAGAAGCGTGTGGAAAAACCAAGGCGCAAAATAACTGCCCATGAACTGAGAAAAGTCAAGCGTGCAGCTGCCAAGATGCCACTTGCCACCAGTTTGGCCATATTTCAGAGCTGCAACATCACTGGAGTGCCCAAAAGCACAAGGTGTGCAATACTCAGAGACATGGCCAAGGTAAGAAAGGCTGAAAGACGACCACCACTGAACAAGACACACAAGTTGAAACGTCAAGACTGGGCCAAGAAATATTTCAAGACTGATTTTTCTAAGGTTTTATGGACTGATGAAATGAGAGTGAGTCTTGATGGGCCAGATGGATGGGCCCGTGGCTGGATTGGTAAAGGGCAGAGAGCTCCAGTCCGACTCAGACGCCAGCAAGGTGGAGGTGGAGTACTGGTTTGGGCTGGTATCATCAAAGATGAGCTTTTGGGGCCTTTGCGGGTTGAGGATGGAGTCAAGCTCAACTCCCAGTCCTACTGCCAGTTTCTGGAAGACACCTTCTTCAAGCAGTGGTACAGGAAGAAGTCTGCATCCTTCAAGAAAAACATGATTTTCATGCAGGACAATGCTCCATCACACGCATCCAAGTACTCCACAGCGTGGCTGGCAAGAAAGGGTATAAAATAAGAAAATCTAATGACATGGCCTCCTTGTTCACCTGATCTGAACCCCATTGAGAACCTGTGGTCCATCATCAAATGTGAGATTTACAAGGAGGGAAAACAGTACACCTCTTTGAACAGTGTCTGGGAGGCTGTGGTTGCTGCTGCACGCAATGTTGATGGTGAACAGATCAAAACACTAACAGAATCCATGGATGGCAGGCTTTTGAGTGTCCTTGCAAAGAAAGGTGGCTATATTGGTCACTGATTTGTTTTTGTTTTGTTTTTGAATGTCAGAAATGTATATTTGTGAATGTTGAGATGTTATATTGGTTTCACTGGTAAAAATAAATAATTGAAATGGGTATATATTTGTTTTTTGTTAAGTTGCCTAATAATTATGCACAGTAATAGTCACCTGCACGAACAGATATCCCCCTAAAATAGCTAAAACTAAAAACAAACTAAAAACTACTTCCAAAAATATTCAGCTTTGATATTAATGAGTTTTTTGGGTTCATTGAGAACATGGTTGTTGTTCAATAATAAAATTAATCCTCAAAAATACAACTTGCCTAATAATTCTGCACTCCCTGTATGTCTGTGTGCTTACGTTTGTATGTGTGTTTGCATAAGTGTATGTATGTTTGTGTGCTCATGTTTGTATGTGTGTTATGTGTGTGTGTTTGCATAAGTGTTTGTATGTCTGTGTGTTTGTAAGTGTGTTATGTGTGTTTATATAAGTGTATGTATGTCTGTGTGCTTACGTTTGTATGTGTGTTTGCATAAGTGTATGTATGTTTGTGTGCTCACGTTTGTAAGTGTGTTATGTGTGTTTGCATAAGTGTTTGTATGTCTGTGTGTTTGTAAGTGTGTTATGTGTGTTTGTATAAGTGTATGTATGTCTGTGTGTTTGTAAGTGTGTTATGTGTGAAATTGTAAGTGTGTTATGTGTGTTTATATAAGTGTATGTATGTCTGTGCTTATGTTTGTATGTGTGTTTGCATAAGTGTATGTATGTTTGTGTGCTCACGTTTGTATGTGTGTTATGTGTGTGTGTTTGCATAAGTGTTTGTATGTTTGTGTGTTTGTAAGTGTGTTATGTGTGTTTGTATAAGTGTATGTATGTTTGTGTGCTCTCGTTTGTGTGTTATGTGTGTGCGTGTGTTTGCATAAGTGTATGTATGTTTGTGTGCTCACGTTTGTATGTGTGTTATGTGTGTGTATGTTTGCATAAGTGTATGTATGTTTGTGTGCTCACGTTTGTATGTGTGTAATGTGTGTGTATATTTGCATACATGTATGTATGTTTGTGTGCTCACGTTTGTATGTGTGTAATGTGTGTGTATATTTGCATAAGTGTTTGTATGTTTGTGTGCTCACGTTTGTATGTGTGTTATGTGTGTGTATGTTTGCATAAGTGTTTGTATGTTTGTGTGCTCATGTTTGTATGTGTGTTATGTGTGTGTTTGCATAAGTCTATTGTGCACACGCCCCCTTTTTCTCATGGGGATTAATGTAATACTCTTTCCTTCAATCTTGTTTATATTCATAATTTAATTGTATTACACCTAGATTACGAGTTTCTGCGTTGCGGCTCGTAACTCTGAAAATATGGCATTTTCAGCGTTAAAACAGCACTGCAGTCATTACAAGTCTTGTCGGTATAGCTGTACCGCACACCTTTTAGCCTGTAATGCAACGTCAGTACCGCACTCGTAAAAATTACGTTTTTTCATGGGATTCCCAAAGCGCCGGTATTACGAGTTTTGCGGTGAGGCTAAAAAGAGAGCGTTACAGCCTAAACTGACAAGATCCGGAACGCCATCTAAAGTCAGTAGTTAGGAGTTTTACGCTACAAAGCTGTAACATAAAATTCATAACTAAACTTACAAAGTGCACTAAACACCCATAAACTACCTATTAACCCCTAAACGGAGGCCCTCCAGCATCGCAAACACTATAAAAAAATGTATTAACCCCTAATCTGCCGCTCCCGACATCGTCGCAACTAAAAAAAATATTAACCCCTATTTCGCCGCTTCCCGACATCGTAACCACTATACTAAAGTTATTAACCCCTAAACCGCCGCCCTCCCGCATCGCAAACACTATTTAAATATTATTAAAGCCTAATCTGCTGTCCACCCACATCGCCCCCGCTATACTAAAGTTATTAAACCATAAAACCGCAAGCCACTATAATAAACCTATTAATCCCTAAACCGAAAGCCCCCACAACAAAATATACTAAATAAAACTATTAACCCCTAAACCGAAAGCCCCGCACATCGCAATAAACTAATTTAAACTAGTAACCCCTAAACCTAACGCCACCCTAACTTTATAATAAAATTGCAATTTCCCTATGTTAAATTAAATTAAAATTTACCTGTCAAATTGAAAAAACTAAATTTAAACTAACAATTAAACTAATATAACTATTAAACTAAAACTAAACTAACTACCAATTAAATTAAACTAAACTACACATTAAAAAAATCCTAACACTGCTCTAAAAATTACAAACTAATTACAAAAAACAAACAAACACTAAATTACAAAAAATAAAAAATGAAATTATCAAAAAGAATTACATCTAATCTAATAGCCCTATTAAAATAAAAAACCCCACCCAAAATAAAAAAAACCCTAGCCCACAATAAACTACCAATGGCCCTTAAAAGGGTCTTTTGTGGGGCATTGCCCAAACAATATCAGCTGTTTTACCTGTAAAAAAAATACAAAGACTCCCCCCAACAGTAAAACCCACCACCCAACCAACCCCCCAAAATAAAAAAAAACTAATTCTAAAAATACCTAAGCTGCCCATTGCCCTGAAAAGGGCATTTGTATGGGCATTGCCCTTAAAAGGGCATTTAGCTCTTTTACTGCCCAGACCCTAAACTAAAAAATAAAACCCACCCAATAAACCCTTAAAAAAGCCTAACACTAACCGCCTGATGATCCACTTACAGTTTTTGAAGTCCCTCTTGAACAATCTTCATCCCTCCGAAGTCTTCATCCAGACGGCCTCTTTCATCTTCATCCCGGTGATGACGTCCTGATCCAAGCGGCGAGAAGTCTTCATCCAGGCGGCCTCTTCAATCTTCATCCAGGCGGCATCTTCTATCTTAATCCCGGAGGCGTGGAGCGGGTCCATTCTGAAGACATCCGGCGCAGAGCATCCTCTTCATACGGTCGCCGCCGTACACTGGATCTTCAATGCAAGGGGCGCGATTCAAGATCGCATCCCTTGTATTCCTATTGGCTGAAAATTTAGAATCAATCAATAGGAATTAGGGCTGCTAAAATCCTATTGGCTATTCAAATCAGCCAATAGGATTTAAGCAGCTCTCATTCTATTGGCTAATTCAAATTAGCCAATAGAATGAGCTTAAAATCTCCATATTGCCCGCACAAGCAGTGTTTTTTTAAACTTGTAATGGCAGCGCTATAGGGAATTAAATAACGCAACTTTTTTGGCGTTCTTTACTTTCCCTATATCGCTCAAAACTCGTAATCTAGTTGTTAGTTTGTGATAAAATAAATGTCAGATTGTTGTTATATAAACACCTTATAACCCAATTTAATTCATGACTTCCTGTCCCAGTGTGAAAATAATTATCAATACTGTGATCTGGAGAAGGCACTTAAAAGAGTGCTCTGTCTGACAGTGACTCCCCTACACACTAGAAGTCATTGAAAGGAGGGCTACTAAGTTGTACATGGTTAGGAAATAACACTTACAGGGAAATACCTTGTGACTATAATACGTATAGCTCAGAGGAGAGAGGTGATACAGCTGCACCCCCCCTTAACTTGTCCCAGCTGCTGCAGCCCACAGGGAGATGTCCTGGTGTCCTGGTAGACCAATCCGGCCTTGTGCATATGTTTATGCATGTTTGTGTGTGTATATACAGTGTGTGTGTGTATGTATATTGTGTGTACTTGTGTATATACAGTGTGTGTGTGTGTGTGTGTGTATATTGTGTGTACTTGTGTATATACAGTGTGTGTGTATATTGTGTGTACTTGTGTATATATAGTGTATATACAGTATGTGTGTGTGCATTGTGTGTCCTTGTGTATATATGTGTATGTTGTGTATATATGTGTGTGTCTATATTGTGTGCACTTTTGTATATATAGTATGTGTGTGTATATTGTGTGTACTTGTGTATATACAGTATGTGTGTGTATATTGTGTGTACTTGTGTATATATAGTATGTGTGTGTATATTGTGTGTACTTGTGTATATATAGTATGTGTGTGTATATTGTGTGTACTTGTGTATATATAGTATGTGTGTGTATATTGTGTGTACTTGTGTATATATAGTATGTGTGTGTATATTGTGTGTACTTGTGTATATATAGTGTATATACAGTATGTGTGTGTGCATTGTGTGTAATTGTGTATATATGTGTATGTTGTGTATATATGTGTGTGTGTATATTGTGTGCACTTTTGTATATATAGTATGTGTGTGTATATTGTGTGTACTTGTGAATATATAGTATGTGTGTGTATAATTTGTGTACTTGTGTATATATTGTGTATATATGTGTGTGTATATTGTGTGCACTTGTGTATATATAGTGTGTGTGTGTATATTGTGCGTACTTGTGTATATATTGTGTATATATGTGTGTGTATATTGTGTGTACTTGTGTATATACAGTATGTGTGTATATTGTGTGTACTTGTGTATATATTGTGCATATATGTGTGTGTATATTGCGTGTACTTGTGTATATATTGTGTATATATGTGTGGATATTGTGCATACTTGTGTATATATGAGTGTATATTGTGTGTATTTGTGTATATAGGTGTGTGTATATTGTGTGTACTTGTGTATATATGTGTGTGTATATTGTGTGTACTTGTGTATATATATGTGTGTATATTGTGTGTACTTGTGTATATTGATGTGTGTATATTGTGTGTACTTGTGTATATATGTGTGTGAGTATATTGTGTATATATGTGTGTATATTGTGTGTACTTGTGTGTATACAGTAAGTGTGTATATTGTGTGTACTTGTGTATATACAGTATGTGTGTGTATATTGTGTGTGCTTGTGTATATGGGTGTGTGCATATTGTGTGTACTTGTGAATATATGTGTGTGTATATTGTGTATATATGAGTGCGTGTATATTGTGTGTACTTGTGTATATACAGTATGTGTTTGTATATTGTGTGTACTTGTGTATATCGGTGTGTACTTGTGTATATACAGTAGGTGTGTATATTGTGTGTACTTGTTTATATACAGTATGTGTGTGTATATTGTGTGTACTTGTGTATATACAGTAGGTGTGTATATATTGTATGTACTTGTTTATATACAGTATGTGTGTGTATATTTTGTGTACTTGTGTATATATGTGTGTATATATTGTGTGTACTTGTGTATATACAGTATGTGTGTATATTGTGTGTACTTGTTTATATACAGTATGTGTGTGTATATTTTGTGTACTTGTGTATATATGTGTGTGTATAGTGTGTGTACTTGTGTATATCGGTGTGTACTTGTGTATATACAGTAGGTGTGTGTATATTGTGTGTACTTGTTTATATACAGTATGTGTGTTTATATTGTGTGTACTTGTGTATATACAGTATGTGTGTATATTGTGTACTTGTGTATATTTTGTGTACTTGTGTATATACAGTGTGTGTGTATATTGTGTGTGCAGGTGTATAAATGTGTGTGTATTTGTGTATATACAGTATGTGTGCATATTGTGTGTACTTGTGTATATACAGTATGTGTGTATATTGTGTGTATTTGTGTATATACAGTATGCGTGTATATACTGTGTACTTGTGTATACTGTATTGTGTGTACTTGTGTATATACAGTAAGCGTGTGTATATTGTGTGTACTTGTGTATATAGGTGGGTACTTGTGTATATACAGTATGTGTGTATATTGTGTGTATTTGTGTATATACAGTGTGTGTGTATATTGAGGAAATGTAAGGCAAATTGCCTGGAATGCACATAAGGGTTAAGGCCAAGACAGAGATGTGGGGAGTGTTCTTGTGTGCGTGTGTGAAACAATGTTGCAGTTAGAGAGGAGGGGTTTGGCTTACCTTTTTAAGACCGGTACAGGAAGTCCAAATCCTCTTTCTGCTGGTTTCTTCAAAGTTTTCACATGAGGCGTTCAAGGAGAGTCTCTGTACCGCCAGGATGGTTCATGGAGCCTTCGGAGGGGTCTGCAGAAAGAGAGTTTGTCGATGAGTTAGGAATGGATTCTACCTTCACCCGATACGGAGGGTCATACCCCATTACTTTTAACTTATCCCTTGCCCCTTCCCCAGGTGGATCTGGTCCCCATTTTTCTGTCATAGGCTCGGATCGGGTCTTGTGGGAGGCTGGGATCCAGGGGGTAGCTGGGGGGTTGGAGTGTCAGAGGGCCCATTCAACGGTGACTGGTTCGCTAGGCCTTGCGGCCTGTGATAGCCTCTACATCTAGGTCTCCCATGTGGGCGGGGTTTGCGGATCCATAGCACCATGCCCCCTTTTTTAAGACTCCCGGGTTTTGGCGACAGCAATAGGCAGTGGTATAGATAGTGTGAGCTTCTGTAGTTTATCTGGGTCTCCGGTGGTACTGACAGGCAATGCTGTCTCGGCGAACGTGTCCCATCGTCATTCCTGGGTGGCGGTCCTTTCTGGGGTTTCGGTGGTGTCCTTGCTGGTCACGGGTACCGTGCTGGTCGATCTACGTGGTCCTCTGGATGCGGCGGCATCTTCCAGTGTCACTTCCGGTTTGGGGGTCCTCTGACAGCGGTACTTCTGGTGATGTCACATCCGGTGGCGTCACTTCCGGAACCGCCATTTTCAGGCCGGCATGAAGCGGAGTACATCGAGTACCCCCCCCGCGGTTACACAGGTAAGAAGGGAGTGCCGGGGAGGGGGGAACTTCATCTTCATGGGGTAGGCCTCAGTGCACGCGCGGGTCTGTGGTAACCACAGGTGGTTTCTCAAGTGGGCAGGGCACAATCAGGGTGGTGAACTCTTGGCCATAAAGCTTGCGGCTATGCATTCAGGAGGATAAGCGTCAGGGGCACGATCCAATTCTAGGGGCACGATCCAATTCTAGTGGGGTCACAGGCCGCAATAAGGGTGCAGATGCGCCTCTTAGGTCTAGGGTAAATGTAAGCATGGATGATTTGGCAGTTGGCCCACAATTATGGGTTCTGGTGCACGTGGTTTGGTTGGGGAAGCCATGGAAGGCCTGTCAGAGGGAATTGCGAGGGTCAATCGCAAGGGTCTAGGGCAGGCTAGTTCCCAGGCACTAGGACATAGAGTATTGTCTAGCTCTGCTTCCAACTGTTGCTGTGTGGTTAGAAGACGCCCCCCAGGCACTTAAGACTAAACACTGTGGTTTTCAAATACAGATTTTTTTCAGTTGAGGAGTTAGTAGGCTGTTGTAACTTAGTGGTTATCTGTCCCACCTAGCAAGTGCAAGGTTGCGAGTTTGAAACTTGGCTGGGGCTGTTTGCTGCTATTACATGGTGTTAATTTAATGAAGGGGCAGCAACAGGGCGCATGTGTGTTAAGAGTGCAAGAGAGGGTGGGTGGGTGAGCAACGCATGACCGGTGGGAGTGGTGGAACTGAATTTCCCCCACGTGGTACTCCCCTCTTGTATTCTGTTTTTTCAGGAAGCCAATATGGAGATGAGAGCAGTGCTGATTCCATCGTATCGGAGGATAAGCGTCCATCGACTTCGGGTGTGGTGGCTAAAACAACAAAGACGGGATCACAAACCGGTGAGTTCTCAGTTTCAGTGGGGTTTAGGGGTTTAGCTTCATCTTCGGATGACTCTGGTTCTGAGAACGATAAGGATTTGGGTTTAAAAGCCATAGGGCATAAACGTATGTATAGGATGCTTAGGTGGTTGACTGAGGATAAAGAGGCTGCTTGGAAAGGGTTGCAAAGGTAATCAGAACCTGTTACCTCTGATATGTCAGCTAGGGCATCCCAACCCCGAACCAGACTCACTGATATACATGGGCCTGCCAACCGCAAGATGGCACTCCACAGTGATACACACTCCTGGTCCTCATATGCTTTGCACAAGCATCTTAAAATTTGGATGGTTGAGCGCATTCAGGACTGGAAGTACTTTAACATCTTCAAACTCTCTGTGGAAGCCTTGAGGCACAAGGAGAGAGCGGAAGATAGGACTGGGCCGAAAAAAGGTCTAGAGGGGAGGAGATGTTTCAGGTTATACTCTTCTTGCTATTTAAGAGAAAACATGGAGATTATTGAGGAGAACTATCATGAGGAAGCCTGGTGTGATTATGATGAGGCATTTTGCAGGAAAATGGTAGGTAATTCTCTCCTTAATTTTGGATGTGTGGAGATGCAACTCTGGGCCTGGCTGGGTCCGGAAATAGGTCCTTAGGACTTCCGCTCCTCCAACTGGTACACCACAGGTACATTTTGCCAACAGATTTCATAAGTGTCCTGCTGGTGTCTGTTGGAAATTCCAGGACAAGCATTGCACCCTGGGAACAGCATGTTCCTTTAGGCATGCATGCCGCAACTGCAGGGGGCCTCGCCCAGCCGCAGATTGCCTTTAAACAATTTGAGAAGCAGAAGAGGGCTGGACCAAGAGGCGTGGCTGCTGGTAAGGGTGGCCACACCACTGAAGGTGGCCGTGATTAGGCCATGGCTCGCTTTGTCTCCTGATAAGGGTATGACAGCCTTGCTGAGGGATGACCTTCAGGAGGGCTTCATCATTCCTGTTCAGGGTAAGGTAAGAGGATCCACAACATGCAGGATTTTAAATCTGCATACCAGTTCCCTGATGCGCTGAAGGAGAAGTTGGGTAAGGAAGTTTCACTGGGTCGTATGGCAGGCCCCGTTAAGAAAATGCCTATACCGGGGTTGGTTATTTGTCCATTAGAAGTTGTGCCAAAGAAGGATCTTGGGAAATTTAGGATGATTCAACACCTTTCATACCCAAAGGGTAAGGTGGTGAATCTATAGAAAGAATAAAGAGGGTTCTCCAATGGTGAAGTATGTCTCAGTATACTTGCAAGAATTGCTAGAGAATAAACTCAATACTCACAAACACAATGCACTCAACAGTGCAAATGGGGAAGGCTGAACTCTCAGAGTTATTCAGCTAGCTTGCAGACCGTCTTAACACTTCCCAGATCGGCTCTATACCTCCACTGCTCTCTCCACCTCTGCACGGCACCGCACAGCACCACTAACAAAGTCCAGCACCAGCACTGCTGACAAAATGTTCAGTTCACAGAGTGCGGCAAGGAAGATAGTTCCAGATGTACCCCAAAGAGAATACAGAGGATGACCGGAGGCTCACAAGATATGTTTAATAAAAACTAGAAAGGGGATGGGCTCTTACTAATACTAGGATTGGACAACAGTTGCTGCATCTAAACCAAAAGTTAAATACATATGCACAACAGATATAAGGTTACTACAATAGTATCGAAGAAGTTGCCAAATTACTCAATATATATGCGCAAAGTATTATTAAAAGGTAAATATACCGGGGTTGTCTCAAATTAAGATACATATAATACAAATATAATTACCATAATTACACATACACACAATATTATCTAGCATCATTACATTTATCAATCATCGGTCTGTTTTACACCAGCACAGACCAAAGTATTTGGTAATGTCATAAACAATATATATATAAAAAGACAAGACGATAAAAGTATCATAAAATAAAGATTCTTGATTAAAAATCCCTCATTAAATGCTAGAGAGCGAATAATCCCTAATGGTTTGTCTATTATTCAAAACATATATGATTATTACAGAAAAGGATAAATGCAGTACAAAAACACATACGGCCAGATTACGAGTTTCGCGTTAGAGGCTATGCGGTGCTAACGAGCAGTTTTCTCTCACCGCTAACTTACCTGCAGCGCTGGTATTACGGGTTTTTACAAACCCGGCGTTAAAAGGCAAGAAGTGAGCGTAGAGCAAAATTGTGCTCCTTATCGCACTCCAATACCAGCGCTGCTTAAGTCCGCGGTGAGCTGGTTGTACGTGCTTGTGCACGATTTCCCCATAGGAATTAACGGGGAGAGCCGGCTGAGAAAAAGTCTAACACCTGCAAAAAAGCAGCATAAAACTCAGTAACGCAGCCCCATTGATTCCTATGGGGAAATAAAATTTATGTTTACACCTAACACCCTAACATGACCCCAGAGTCTAAACACCCCTAATCTTACACTTATTAACCAATAATATGCCGCCCCCGACATCGCTGACACCTACATTATACTTATTAACCCCTAATCTGCCGCTCCGGACACCGCCGCCACCTACATTATATGTATTAACCCATAATCTGCTGCCCCCAACATTGCCGACACCTACATTATATTTATTAACCCCTAATCTGCCGCCCCATGTCACTGCAACTATAATAAACATATTAACCCCTAAACCACCGCAAACCTCGCAAACATTAGTTAAATATTATTAACCCCTAATCTGCCGTCCCTAACATCGCCGCCACCTACCTACATTTATTAACCCCTAATCTGTCGCCCCCAACGTCGCCACCACTATAATAAACATATTAACCCCCAAACCACCGCACTCCCGCCTCGCAAACATTAGTTAAATATTATTAAACCCCTAATCTGCCTTCCCTAACATCGCCGCCACTATACTAAATGTATTAACCCCTAAACCTAAGTCTAAACCTAACCCTAACACCCCCTAACTTAAATATAATTACAATAAATCTAAATAAAAATTTATATTATTACCTAAATAATTCCTATTTAAAAATAAATACTTACCTATAAAATAAACCCTAAGCTAGCTACAATATAAGTAATAGTTACATTGTAGCTATCTTAGGGTTTATTTTCTATTTTACAGGCAAGTTTGTATTTATTTTAACTAGGTACAAAAGTTATTAAATAGTTATTAACTATTTAATAACTACCTAGCTAAAATAAATACAAATTGACCTGTAAAATAAAACCTAAACTAAGTTACACTAACACCTAACACTACACTACAATTAAATAAATTAAATTAGCTAAATCACAAAAAAACACACTAAATTACAGAAAATAAACAAATTACAGATCTTTAAACTAATAACACCTAATCTAATAGACCTATCAAAATAAAAAAGCCCCCCCAAAATAAAAAAAAAACCCTAGCCTAAACTAAACTATCAATAGCCCTTAAAAGGGCCTTTTGCGGGGCATTGCCCCAAAGTAATCAACTCCTTTAACCTGTAAAAAAAATACACACATACACACATATACACACATACTGTATATACACAGGTACACACAATATATGTGTGTGTATATTGTGTGCCTGTGTATATACAGTATGTGTGTATATTGTGTGTACTTGTGTATAAATGTGTGAGTATATTGTGTGTACTTGTGTATATACAGTATGTGTGTATATTGTGTGTACTTGTGTATATATGTGTGTGTTTATTGTGTGTACCTGTGTATATACAGTATGTGTGTATATTGTGTGTACTTGTGTATATACAGTATGTGTGTATATTGTGTGTACTTGTGTATATACAGTATGTGTGTATATTGCGTGTACTTGTGTATATACAGTATGTGTATATATTGTGTGTACTTGTGTATATATGTGTGTGTATATTGTGTGTACCTGTATATATACAGTATGTGTGTGTATATTGTGTGTACTTGTGTATATACAGTATGTGTGTGTATATTGTGTGTACCTGTATATATACAGTATGTGTGTGTATATTGTGTGTACCTGTGTATATACAGTATGTGTGTGTATATTGTGTGTACTTGTGTATATATGTGTGTGTGTATTGTGTGTACTTGTGTATATACAGTATGTGTGTTTATATTGTGTGTACTTGTGTATATATGTGTGTGTGTATTGTGTGTACCTGTGTATATACAGTGTGTGTGTGTATATTGTGTGTACTTGTGTATATATGTGTGTGTGTATTGTGTGTACCTGTGTATATACAGTATGTGTGTATATTGTGTGTACTTGTGTATATATGTGTGTGTATTGTGTGTACTTGTGTATATATGTGTGTGTGTGTATTGTGTGTACTTGTGTATATATGTGTATATTGTGTGTACTTGTGTATATATGTGTGTATATTGTGTGTACTTGTGTATATATGTGTGTATATTGTGTGTACTTGTGTATATATGTGTATATTGTGTATACTTGTGTATATATGTGTGTGTGTATTGTGTGTACTTGTGTATATACAGTATGTGTGTATATTGTGTGTACTTGTGTATATACAGTATGTGTGTATATTGTGTGTACTTGTGTATATACAGTATGTGTGTATATTGTGTGTACTTGTGTATATACAGTATGTGTGTATATTGTGTGTACTTGTGTATATACAGTATGTGTGTATATTTTGTGTACTTGTGTATATACAGTATGTGTGTGTATATTGTGTGTACCTGTGTATATACAGTATGTGTGTGTATATTGTGTGTACTTGTGTATATATGTGTGTGTGTATTGTGTGTACTTGTGTATATATGTGTGTGTGTGTATTGTGTGTATATACGTGTGTACTTGTTTATATACAGTATGTGTGTGTATATTGTGTGTATTTGTGTACATACAGTATGTGTGTGTATATTGTGTGTACCTGTGTATATACAGTATGTGTGTATATATTGTGTGTACCTGTGTATATACAGTATGTGTGTGTATATTGTGTGTACCTGTGTATATACAGTATGTGTGTATATATTGTGTGTACCTGTGTATATACAGTATGTGTGTGTATATTGTGTGTACCTGTGTATATACAGTATGTGTGTATATATTGTGTGTACCTGTGTATATACATAGAAAGGGTGCATAAAGGACAGTGCCAAGTACTTGGAGGTCTATACAGGCTGCTCACTTTGTGGGAGAACAATTGTCTAAAATAATTGTTCAGAACATATGTAACAAATAGAGGAGCGAAGGAGCGCCTATAAAACAGGCTTAAGTATACTTCAGAGAATGTAATGGTACAAGTAGAAAGACAAGAGAAAACAAGGAAATATATATATGGCGACAGTGGGTCTTTATGATTAGAGTATAGGTGATACACGTGAAATAATATATAACTTGTGGGACAGTGTTTGCAACAGATATTGCAATATGTGTGACTATAGTTTGTAGATTAGAAGAGCTTATAATAAAACTTATAAGTGTGACTGTGCTACATATATACAGAAGAAAGCAAGTGGATATCCTTATTGGATATGTGTATAAATTAATAATATTCCCTATGTGATTCACTGCTTAGGTTGTGTTAAAAGAATACAGTAAAAGCATAGAAGGGAATGACTTAAGGTACAGTGGAATTTGACATCTAAATAATAAAGTGAAATAAAACAAAAAATAAAAAGTGACTGGACTTTAATACCAAGGTGTGGATGTAACCTACACAGAACTTAAATATCAAGGTGTGGATGTAACCTACACAGAACTTAAATACCAAGGTGTGGATGTAACCTACACAGAACTTAAATACCAAGGTGTGGATATAACCTACACAGAACTTAAATACCAAGGTGTGGATATAACCTACACAGAACTTAAATACCAAGGTGTGGATGTAACCTACACAGAACTTAAATACCAAGGTGTGGATATAACCTACACAGAACTTAAATACCAAGGTGTGTATGTAACCTACACAGAACTTAAATACCAAGGTGTGGATATAACCTACACAGAACTTAAATACCAAGGTGTGGATGTAACCTACACAGAACTTAAATACCAAGGTGTGGATATAACCTACACAGAACTTAAATATCAAGGTGTGGATGTAACCTACACAGAACTTAAATACCAAGGTGTGGATGTAACCTACACAGAACTTAAATACCAAGGTGTAGATGTAACCTACACAGAACTTAAATACCAAGGTGTGGATGTAACCTACACAGAACTTAAATACCAAGGTGTGGATGTAACCTACACAGAACTTAAATACCAAGGTGTGGATGTAACCTACACAGAACTTAAATACCAAGGTGTGGATGTAACCTACACAGAACTTAAATACCAAGGTGTGGATATAACCTACACAGAACTTAAATACCAAGGTGTGGATATAACCTACACAGAACTTAAATACCAAGGTGTGGATATAACCTACACAGAACTTAAATACCAAGGTGTGGATGTAACCTACACAGAACTTAAATACCAAGGTGTGGATATAACCTACACAGAACTTAAATACCAAGGTGTGGATGTAACCTACACAGAACTTAAATACCAAGGTGTGGATATAACCTACACAGAACTTAAATACCAAGGTGTGGATATAACCTACACAGAACTTAAATACCAAGGAGTGGATATAACCTACACAGAACTTAAATACCAAGGTATGGATGTAACCTACACAGAACTTAAATACCAAGTTGTAGATGTAACCTACACAGAACTTAAATACCAAGGTGTGGATATAACCTACACATAACTTAAATACCAAGGTGTGGATATAACCTACACAGAACTTAAATACCAAGTTGTGGATATAACCTACACAGAAAGCGGAAAACAAACTCGCAAATCAAGAAAAAATATTTAATAAGTTAAAAGAAAATGTTTTTAGTGAATTATATTGATTTAAAACCGATCTAATAGCGCTTTGTTTTTCAGGGTACAAGTACAATGAAACAGATTTCTAATAGATGCGCCTTATTATTACAAGATGTAAATACAATTTGCACAATTTAACTGGTACAGAAACGACTGAAATACATTTAGATAAGAATGATTGGCCAATCTTACAGAGTTATGGTTAGTATGCGAATCCTCGAAAAATACAATGTAAAAAACAAAAATATGTAATAAAAGTCCTATCGATAGGTATTCAAATACAAAAAAAGGGAGAGTAACATAAAGTTCCTAGATGATATTCAATAGTAGCCAAAAGAAGGAGGCTGGCAGAAAAAATAATAAAGTCCGGTAGAAATTAAATAAATAAAGGTAAAATTCAGAGGCCTAGATTTGGAGTTCGGCGGTAAAAGGGCTGTTAACGCTCCGCGGGCTTTTTTCTGGCCGCACCATAAAAATAACTCTGGTATCGAGAGTTAAAACAAATGCTGCGTTAGGCTCCAAAAAAGGAGCGTAGAGCATTTTTACCGCAAATGCAACTCTCGATACCAGAGTTGCTTACGGACGCGGCCGGCCTCAAAAACGTGCTCGTGCACGATTCCCCCATAGGAAACAATGGGGCTGTTTGAGCTGAAAAAAAACCTAACACCTGGAAAAAAGCAGCGTTCAGCTCTTAACGCAGCCCCATTGTTTCTACGTCTGCACCTAACACTCTAACATGTACCCCGAGTCTAAACACCCCTACCCTTACACTTATTAACCCCTAATCTGCCGCCCCCGCTATCGCTGACCCCTGCATTACACTTTTAACCCCTAATCTGCCGCTCCGTAAAACGCCGCCACCTACGTTATCCCTATGTACCCCTAATCTGCTGCCCTAACATCGCCGACCCCTATGTTATATTTATTAACCCCTAATCTGCCCCCCACAACGTCGCCGACACCTACCTACACTTATTAACCCCTAATCTGCCGAGCGGACCTGAGCGCTACTATAATAAAGTTATTAACCCCTAATCCGCCTCACTAACCCTATCATAAATAGTATTAACCCCTAATCTGCCCTCCCTAACATCGCCGACACCTAACTTCAATTATTAACCCCTAAACTTCCGATCGGAGCTCACCGCTATTCTAATAAATGGATTAACCCCTAAAGCTAAGTCTAACCCTAACACTAACACCCCCCTAACTTAAATATAATTTTTATCTAACAAAATAAATTAACTCTTATTAAATAAATGATTCCTATTTAAAGCTAAATACTTACCTGTAAAATAAACCCTAATATAGCTACAATATAAATTATAATTATATTATAGCTATTTTAGGATTAATATTTATTTTACAGGCAACTCTGTATTTATTTTAACTAGGTACAATAGCTATTAAATAGTAAAGAACTATTTAATAGCTAAAATAGTTAAAATAATAACAAATTTACCTGTAAAATAAATCCTAACCTAAGATATAATTAAACCTAACACTACCCTATCAATAAAATAATTAAATAAACTACCTACAATTACCTACAATTAACCTAACACTACACTATCAATAAATTAATTAAACACAATTGCTACAAATAAATACAATTAAATAAACTAGCTAAAGTACAAAAAATAAAAAAGAACTAAGTTACAGAAAATAAAAAAATATTTACAAACATAAGAAAAATATTACAACAATTTTAAACTAATTACACCTACTCTAAGCCCCCTAATAAAATAACAAAGCCCCCCAAAATAAAAAATTCCCTACCCTATTCTAAATTAAAAAAGTTACAAGCTCTTTTACCTTACCAGCCCTGAACAGGGCCCTTTGCGGGGCATGCCCCAAGAAAATCAGCTCTTTTGCCTGTAAAAAAAAACATACAATACCCCCCCCCAACATTACAACCCACCACCCACATACCCCTAATCTAACCCAAACCCCCCTTAAATAAACCTAACACTAAGCCCCTGAAGATCTTCCTACCTTGTCTTCACCATCCAGGTATCACCGATCCGTCCTGGCTCCAAGATCTTCATCCAACCCAAGCGGGGGTTGGCGATCCATAATCCGGTGCTCCAAAGTCTTCCTCCTATCCGGCAAGAAGAGGACATCCGGACCGGCAAACATCTTCTCCAAGCGGCATCTTCGATCTTCTTCCATCCGGTGCGGAGCGGGTCCATCTTGAAGCAGGCGACGCGGATCCATCCTCTTCTTCCGATGTCTCCCGACTAATGACGGTTCCTTTAAGGGACGTCATCCAAGATGGCGTCCCTCGAATTCTGATTGGCTGATAGGATTCTATCAGCCAATCGGAATTAAGGTAGGAATTTTCTGATTGGCTGATGGAATCAGCCAATCAGAATCAAGTTCAATCCGATTGGCTGATCCAATCAGCCAATCAGATTGAGCTCGCATTCTATTGGCTGATCGGTTGGATGAAGATCTTGGAGCCAGGACGGATCGGTGATACCTGGATGATGAAGACAAGGTAGGAAGATCTTCAGGGGCTTAGTGTTAGGTTTATTTAAGGGGGGTTTGGGTTAGATTAGGGGTATGTGGGTGGTGGGTTGTAATGTTGGTGGGGGGGTATTGTATGTTTTTTTTTACAGGCAAAAGAGCTGATTTTCTTGGGGCATGCCCCGCAAAGGGCCCTGTTCAGGGCTGGTAAGGTAAAAGAGCTTGTAACTTTTTTAATTTAGAATAGGGTAGGGAATTTTTTATTTTGGGGGGCTTTGTTATTTTATTAGGGGGCTTAGAGTAGGTGTAATTAGTTTAAAATTGTTGTAATATTTTTCTTATGTTTGTAAATATTTTTTTATTTTCTGTAACTTAGTTCTTTTTTATTTTTTGTACTTTAGCTAGTTTATTTAATTGTATTTATTTGTAGCAATTGTGTTTAATTAATTTATTGATAGTGTAGTGTTAGGTTAATTGTAGGTAATTGTAGGTAGTTTATTTAATTATTTTATTGATAGGGTAGTGTTAGGTTTAATTATATCTTAGGTTAGGATTTATTTTACAGGTAAATTTGTTATTATTTTAACTAGGTAACTATTAAATAGTTCTTAACTATTTAATAGCTATTGTACCTGGTTAAAATAATTACAAAGTTGCCTGTAAAATAAATATTAATCCTAAAATAGCTATAATATAATTATAATTTATATTGTAGCTATATTAGGATGTATTTTACAGGTAAGTATTTAGCTTTAAATAGGAATAAGTTATTTAATAAGAGTTAATTTATTTCGTTAGATAAAAATTATATTTAAGTTAGGGGGGTGTTAGTGTTAGGGTTAGACTTAGCTTTAGGGGTTAATACATTTATTAGAATAGCGGTGAGCTCCGGTCGGCAGATTAGGGGTTAATAATTGAAGGTAGGTGTCGGCGATGTTAGGGAGGGCAGATTAGGGGTTAATACTATTTATGATAGGGTTAGTGAGGCGGATTAGGGGTTAATACATTTATTATAGTAGCGCTCAGGTCCGCTCGGCAGATTAGGGGTTAATAAGTGTAGGCAGGTGTCGGCGACGTTGAGGGGGGCAGATTAGGGGTTAATAAATAGGGATAACGTAGGTGGCGGCGATTTGCGGTCGGAAGATTAGGGGTTAATTATTGTAAGTAGCTGGCGGCGACGTTGTGGGGGGCAGGTTAGGGGTTAATAAATATAATATAGGGGTCGGCGGGGTTAGGGGCAGCAGATTAGGGGTACATAAATATAACGTAGGTGGCGGTCGGCAGATTAGGGGTTAAAAATTTTAATCGAGTGGCGGCGGTGTGGGGGGACCTCGGTTTAGGGGTACATAGGTAGTTTATGGGTGTTAGTGTACTTTAGGGTACAGTAGTTAAGAGCTTTATGAACCGGCGTTAGCCAGAAAGCTCTTAACTCCTGCTATTTTCAGGCGGCTGGAGTTTTGTCGTTAGAGCTCTAACGTTCACTTCAGAAACAACTCTAAATACCGGCGTTAGAAAGATCCCATTGAAAAGATAGGATACGCAAATGGCGTAGGGGGATCTGCGGTATGGAAAAGTCGCGGCTGTAAAGTGAGCGTTAGACCCTTTCCTGACTGACTCTAAATACCAGCGGGCGGCCAAAACCAGCGTTAGGAGCCTCTAACGCTGGTTTTGACGGCTACCGCCGAACTCCAAATCTAGGCCAGAGTATTTCCAGGTGTGGGGATCCGAGAAAGGATAAGTGGTAGTTGGAACCTGTAAAGAAAGAACAAAAAAATACTGCACAAAAAAGATCAAAATACAAGATCTGAGATTAGAAATGTGCTCACCGTATTAAACAGTTACTCGAGCTGGTATGTCAAATAGCAACGGATGTCTACGCGTTTCAGCCTACAGCGAGGCCTTTATCAAGACTATACCAGCTTTAGTTGAATGAAAAATATTTAAATGCTTGTGTGACCTATTACAGGTAAGGGGCGTGTTGTATTGACGTAATGTCTTATATATGGTTACCTATATGTAGGTGTGTAGTTGAAGTTCATTCCGTCATGCTGAAATTGGGTATTTGCGTAGTCAGCTTAATATGGTCGTGCTAGCATCAGAAATAAAAAACTGTTTCAAATGAGTGCCCGTATGCTTTTCCGCTTTGATAATTCAGAAAAGCTAAAGGGATGTTATTTATATATGAGTAAAGGGAAAAAAGACATATGTTATAGATATCAGTAGCATGAAAATGAATGACATAAGCAGAGTTGGTAATAGGAGTTTTGCTCTGTTTATGAAAATATATTAAAATAGTGAATAGTTTCTTACGGAGTATGGCAAGTGGTTGCAGAGGACAGTGACTGGGGGGGTTTCAGCTAGCGCTTATTCAGTAATCAATACATATGAATAAGGAGATGGACTTATCGTTACGATTAATAGTGACGGTATCATTGATCAAAAGCAATTAGTCATGTTGCCACTATGAAAGAGACATGTAACCTGCATCTGGCAAATGAGTTTTTGTTAGATAAATCTAAAAGATCTAGGAGGTAGGAGCAATTATTCCTGCACATGATAAAACACAAGTGAAAAGGTTTATATCATATAAAATAATTATATAATTATGTAGAAATCCCATATAGGAATGTTGCAAACACAACGTATACATAGTGGACACATTTTGTGTTAGAAACATATGGTAGAAGCACCCAATGAAATACATTAGAGGTGTGTTATATAGACACAGTAGGATATATAAAAATTAGATTATAAAAATTACATTATAAAAGCACAATATAAAAGCAATATAGAAACAGCCCTAGTCGGTGAGACACATTAATATATATATAAAAAAGGTTATTTGTTAAAATATATATAGAAATATTAAAAATAAAATTAGGATGGATGAATCTATTCCGTATAAAATACAGAGAATTCTATAAAGATACAGGAAATTTTATGAAAGTACAGAAACATCCAAAGATGGAAGTTAAAAAATATCTTAGGCCATCAGTATTACTATGTGAAGATAGTGGTGGCTAAAATAGGAAATATGTTAAGTTAAAGACTAAAATAACATTAGTACGCTTATATTTTATATGATATAGATGTAGTATATGCATAGATGGAATACAGTGGTACTACTAGGGGTGTAGATGTCAAATATCATATTTGAGTGTATTTTTCTGATCATTTTATGTAGATTACACCTGTAAACTTCGAAATTGCTAATGGACATACAAAAAACACCCTAGAGCAAAGGCAGGTAGAGGCTCAAACATATTGAGATAAGACTTTAGGGTTCTAGGGGGGAACTACAATAGATGTGCAATGTCAAAGTCCGCATTCAGGCCTTTTGGATGGATACTGTCAAGTTCAAAAATCCATTTATATTCAGTGTGGAGGAGCTTTTTTTCAAAGTTACCTCCTCTCCAATCTTTCTGTAGTTTTTGTAGCCCCATAAATGTTAGGGTTTTGGTATCTCCTTTATGTACCTCTTTAAAATGTTTATATAGAGGTACATCATCTGCATTTCCTTCTATTTTTAGGAGGTGTTCCCTGATACGGTCTTTGAGAAATCTGCTTGTCTAACCTACATATTGGAGCCCACAGGGACATTCCAATAGCTATATTAATCCTTTGTCTTTACAACGAATCATTTGGTTAACTTTAAACTTTTCTTTGGTAATAAATGATTCGAAGAAGTCCTTCTTTAGGCCATGTTTGCATGCCTTACACTTATGGCATGGGAAAAAACCTTTGAGTGTATTGCCTTTTATTCCAATAGTAGAGGTGGGCTTCTTTCTCATGACAGTAGGGGCCAAAATAGTTTTAAGATTTTTTGGGGGGGTTTTGTATATGAAATGCGGTTTATTGCTCAGCTTTTCTCCTATGATATTGTCTTCTTTAAGGATGTTCCAGTGCCTCTTTATAATTCTTTCAATCTTATGTTTGTCTTGACAATACTCTGTGATGAATGGAACATCTATGTATGGTTGAGTACCGGACGTATCTTTAGCTTTATAGTTGAGTAAAGTACTTCGATCAATCTTATCGACTTCTTCAATGGCATTATTAACCACATCTGTGCTGTAGCCTGTTTCTTTAAACCGATCCAGAAGTATTTTGTATTGAAGACGCCATTCACCTGGTTGGGAACAATTTTTCTAAACCCTCATGAGTTGTCCTTTTGGAATATTGCTAATCCAGTTCTTATGATGGCAGCTTTTTTGATGGATGTAATTACTGCAGTCCATTGGTTTGAAAAATGTGGAGGTGTTAATTACTCCTTCATGGGAATCGATTTTTAGATCCAAAAAATTAATATGATGGTGTGAGTAATTGTAAGTGAATTTCAAATTTACCATGTTATTATTCATCACATCTAAAGTGTGGTTAAGATCTTCTAGACTCCCTTTCCATACCATCAAGATGTCGTCAATGTATCTGCGATAGAGGACCAAGTACGCACTCGCTGGGCAGGAATCCCAAAATATGGATTCCCACCTTCCCATGTATAAGTTAGCATAGCTTGGTGCGAACTTGGTCCCCATTGCTGTACCGCATTTTTTATTATAAAACCTATCATTGTAGTGGAAGTAGTTATGAGTTAGTATGTAATTAATTCCATTAAGGATAAACTTTTTCTGTAGTGTGGGCATACTGTGATCTTTGCAACAACAATAATACACAACACTTGTGCAAAAATAGGAGCGCTCAATATGTGCAAACAATATCATAAGCCCATAAATAGAAGTGCAACAAACACACAATTGAGGTGCAAATAGTGTGCATATAATTAACACAGCTAGTATATGCCAATCGGCACTAACAAAAGGATATGCTTGCTTCAGTTTCTTAAGTACATCAGTTAGAACATCAGTTAGGAGTTGCAGCTTCCCATAAGACACAGCACTGGTGGCTGGATGCAGCTAATACAAAAACAAGAAAGGGGAAAGGGAGGCGCAAACACCTCTAAATGCAGACTGTATGTACAAGTAGAAATTTATTAGGATTTTCACGATATAACACTCACACTTAGGACCCTCAAACATATGAGGTATGTAAATTCACAGCAAACATAAGGCACTCAAAGATTCCTTAGCGATATATACAATCCAACGTAATACAATCCTCCTTAGGTGATTCAATGTTTTTGTGACTAACTGAACATTGGATCACCTAAGGAGGATTGTATTACGTTGGATTGTATATATCGCTAAGGAATCTTTGAGTGCCTTATGTTTGCTGTGAATTTACATACCTCATATGTTTGAGGGTCCTAAGTGTGAGTGTTAGATCGTGAAAATCCTAATAAATTTCTACTTGTACATACAGTCTGCATTTAGAGGTGTTTGCGCCTCCCTTTCCCCTTTCTTGTTTTTGTATACTGTGATCTTTATCTAAGAAATATTCAACTGCTTTTAGCCCCTCGTCATGGGGGATGCAGGTGTATAGGGATGTTACATCACACGTTACCCAAATATATTCCTTTTTCCATGTTATTTTGTTCAAAGTGTTTAATGCTTCAGTGGAATCTCTAAGGAAAGATGGTAGAGTTTTCACAAAAGGTTGCAGATGTTTATCTATATAGGCTGACAGATTGCTCGTCAAGGATCCAATACCTGAAATTATTGGTCTTCCGGGTGGGTTTTTTAAATCCTTGTGGATTTTCGGTAACTGATAGAAAACGGATATTTTTGATAAATTGATATTGAGATATTGGAATTCTTTGGAATTTAGAATTCCTTCTTCTTTAGCTTCTAATAGTAGTCTGTCCAAATCCTTTTTATATGTGATAGTTGGATCACCTTCCAGGACCTCATAGGTAGTGTTGTCTTATAGGATCCTTAGTGATTCTCTTGTGTAGTCTTCTTTGTTCAGGACTACTAGCCCTTTGTCAGCTGGCTTGATTATTATATCCTGGTTGGATTCCAAACTCCTGATGGTGTCCAATTGTTTGTTTGTAAGATTGTATTTACAGTTGTTGCATATAAGTCTTTCAAATGTTTCGATAGATGTGCCCTTGTTCGTTAAGGGGTAAAATGTAGATTTTGTACATAATTGAGTATGTATATAGGTATCATTACTTTGTATTGGTGGATTGTGGGTGAAATTCCCCAAAGAAGATTTAAGAAAAAAACTTTTTAGCGTTAGCTTTCTCACCAGATCTTTGGCATGTCTGAAATTTATTCAGTTTAGATGTCGGTGCAAAAGAGAGACCAAAGTTGAGTACTTCTTTATCCTTATCTGATACAGATGTTTTACTGAGGTTGAAGATGCCATTGTGTGTATTTCCACTAGGTATATCGGAACTTAAACTTTCAGAACATGTAGCTTTGATGTCGATTGGAGAGTTCTGAAGGTCTATACCTGGGTTAGATATGTTAGGCTTAAGGGGATTTAGTCTTCTTCCTCCTCTTCTTCCTCTATGAGGCGTCTTTTTGGGGTGTCTGTGTTTTCTAATAGCCCGCCTTTTCTCTTGGCTGTTTGAACAACTCAATTTGGATTTAGGGGCTCCCCTAAAAAAGGGCCTCTTGAGGGAATGTACATGTCCTTGGATTCTATAATTGGGACATTGTTGCAATTATTGTTGTTGGAGGTAATATGTAAAGGACTGTATCTGTTAGGATCCTTATTAAAGTTATCTCTCCAATTGGGGTGTCTATATCTGGGAGTTCCTTCCTGTCTTCAATTGGGATTGTATATACGGTCATTCTCTTGAGTCCAATTAGTTTTGGATAAGTTAAAGGAGTTGTAGCTTATCCTCTGATTCTGTTGAAAGGGATTTTTATTATGGTGGTTTAAATTCTTCTTATTATGATGTTGGAATGGCGAATGGTTACTCCTAAATTGTTCAGCTGAATGGTAATCATCATATATATAGTGGAAGTCTGCCTGCCTTTGTTCTGGGAATACATTATGCATGTTGTGATAATATTCCCGCCTTGGTTCAAAATGAGCATGGTTGCAATGTTCAAAGTTATAATAAGTTTTGTATGGTTGGTGACGTAAATTATGGTGTTGTCTTCTGTATCCTCCATGATAGACCCTTCTAGGGGAATAAGGAAATGTATTTGAATCTATATAGTGTTTGTTACTTGTGGAGTCCCTATTGGTTGTTCTATGGGATGTTTCTGAGTGGAACTCAGTAGGATTCCCTGGTGTATTGTCATTATGGACTGGTTGTATGGAGGTAGAGCTGTTTTTTGCTAGTACATCTCTGTTTTATTTTTTTGTCTTTTTGGACATAATACTATCTTTAAAGGTATTAACCTTGCTTATAGTGTGTCTAATTTGTCCTTAAAGGTTTTGGACAATTTAAATGACTCAAATTTGGATTCTTCCAGGGTTATTTCTTTGTCTAGTTCTTGTATTAGGTGTTCCCTGTATTTAATGATAATTTTCATTAGTTTTATTGACGCCTCAAATGTGGCTTTGTTCCATTGGTCAGTGTATTCTGCTGTGGAAAAGGGAAAGGCACATTCTTTGTGTATTATCAATCCTTTATGGATAATATTCAGTTCTATATATTTCTTAAGGAAGCATACTTCTGTATTTAATTTTATTTCTTTGGTTAGAAGTTTTTTCAAGAGAGTCAAACACTGTGTTAATGTCTAGTATTTGTATGTCAGTGTTTTATCATGTGCAGGAATAATTGCTCCTACCTCCTAGATCTTTTAGATTTATCTAACAAAAACTCATTTTCCAGATGCAGGTTATATGTCTCTTTCATAGTGGCAACATGACTAATTGCTTTTGACCAATGATACCGTCACTATTAATAATAACGATAAGTCCATCTCCTTATTCATATGTATTGATTACTGAATTGAAACCCCCCCAATTCATGTATGACAGTCACTGTCCTCCGCAACCACTTGCCATACTCCGTAAGAAACTATTCACTATTTTAATATATTTTCATAAACGGAGCAAAACTCCTATTACCAAATCTCCTTATGTCATTCATTTTCATGCTACTGATATCTATAACATATGTCTTTTTTCCCTTTACTCATATATAAATAACATCCCTTTAGCTTTTCTGAATTATCAAAGTGGAAAAGCATACGGGCACTCATTTGAAACAGTTTTTTATTTCTGATGCTAGCACGACCATATTAAGCTGACTACGCAAATACCCAATTTCAAAATGACGGAATGAACTTCAACTACACACCTACATATAGGTAACCATATATAAGACATTACATCACTACAACACACCCCTTACCTGTGATAGGTCACACAAGCATTTAAATATTTTCCATTCAACTAAAGCTGGTATAGTCTTGATAAAGGCCTCGCTTTAGGCTGAAACCTGTAGACATCCGTTGCTATTTGACATACCAGCCCGAGTAACTGTTTAATATGGTGAGCACATTTCTAATCTCAGATCTTGTATTTTGACCTTTCTTGTGCAGTATTTTTTTGTTCTTTCTTTACAGGTTCCAACTAACACTTATATTTTCTCGGATCCCCACACCTGGAAATACTCTGGATTTTACCTTTATTTATTTATTTTTTTCTACCAGCCTCCTTCTTTTGGCTACTATTGAATATCATCTAGGGACTTTATGTTACTCTCCCTTTTTTTGTATTTGAATACCTATCGATAGGACTTTTATTACATATTTTTGTTTTTTACATTGTATTTTTCGAGGATTCGCATACTAACCATAACTCTGTAAGATTGGCCAATCATTGCTTATCTAAACGTATTTCAGTCATTTCTGTACCAGTTAAATTGTGCAAATTGTATTTACATCTTGTAATAATAAGGCGTGAGGACTTCTCCCGGCTTCTTGGAGGATGGATGTCGGATCTTCAAAACTGTAAGTAAATCTTCTGGGGTTAGTGTTAGGATTTTTAAAGGGTTTATTGGGTGGGTTTTAGTTTTAGATTAGGACTTGGGTCTGCATTAGAGCTAAATGCCCTTTTAAGGGCAATGCCCATCCTAATGCCCTTTTCAGGGCAATGGGGAGCTTAGGTTTTTTTAGATAGGATTTTATTTGGGGGGTTGGTTGTGTAGGTGGTGGGTTTTACTGTTGGGGGGGTATTTGTATTTATTTTCTACAGGTAAAAGAGCTGATTAATTTGGGGCAATGCCCCGCAAAAGGCTCTTTTAAGGGCTATTTGTAGTTTATTGTAGGCTAGGGTTTTTTTTATTGGGGGGGGGCTTTTTTATTTTCATAGGGCCTTTAGATTAGGTGTAATTAGTTTAAAGCTTTGATATTTTCTTTTTTCTTTTTTGTAACAGAGGCCTAGATTTGGAGTTCGGCGGTAGCCGTCAAAACCAGCGTTAGAGGCTCCTAACGCTGGTTTTGGCCGCCCGCTGGTATTTGGAGTCAGTGATTAAAGGGTCTAACGCTCACTTTTCAGCCGCGACTTTTCTATACCGCAGATCCCCCTACGCCATTTGCGTAGCCTATCTTTTCAATGGGATCTTTCTAACGCTGGTATTTAGAGTCGTTTCTGAAGTGAGCGTTAGAGCTCTAACGACAAGATTCCAGCCGCCTGAAAATAGCAGGAGTTAAGAGCTTTCTGGCTAACGCCGGTTCATAAAGCTCTTAACTACTGTACCCTAAAGTACACTAACACCCATAAACTACCTATGTACCCCTAAACCGAGGTCCCCCCACATCGCCGCCACTCAATTTAAATTTTTAACCCCTAATCTGCCGACCGCCACCTACGTTATACTTATGTACCCCTAATCTGCTGCCCCTAACCCCGCCGACCCCTATATTATGTTTCTTAACCCCTAACTTGCCCCCCACAACGTCGCCGCCAGCTACTTAAAATAATTAACCCCTAATCTTCCGACCGCAAATCGCCGCCACCTACGTTATCCCTATGTACCCCTAATCTGCTGCCCCTAACATCGCCGACCCCTATAATATATTTATTAACCCCTAATCTGCCCCCCTCAACGTCGCCGACACCTGCCTACACTTATTAACCCCTAATCTGCCGAGCGGACCTGAGCGCTACTATAATAAAGTTATGAACCCCTAACCCGCCTCACTAACCCTATCATAAATAGTATTAACCCCTAATCTGCCCTCCCTAACATCGCCGACACCTAACTTCAATTATTAACCCCTAATCTGACGACCGGAGCTCACCGCTATTCTAATAAATGTATTAACCCCTAAAGCTAAGTCTAACCCTAACACTAACACCCCCCTAAGTTAAATATAATTTTTATCTAACAAAATAAATTAACTCTTATTAAATAAATTATTCCTATTTAAAGCTAAATACTTACCTGTAAAATAAATCCTAATATAGCTACAATATAAATTATAATTATATTATAGCTATTTTAGGATTAATATTTATTTTACAGGCAACTTTGTAATTATTTTAACCAGGTACAATAGCTATTAAATAGTTAAGAACTATTTAATAGTTACCTAGTTAAAATAATAACAAATTTACCTGTAAAATAAATCCTAACCTAAGATATAATTAAACCTAACACTAGACTATCAATAAAATAATTAAATAAACTACCTACAATTACCTACAATTAACCTAACACTACACTATCAATAAATTAATTAAACACAATTCCTACAAATAAATACAATTAAATAAACTATCTAAAGTACAAAAAATAAAAAAGAACTAAGTTACAGAAAATAAAAAAATATTTACAAACATAAGAAAAATATTACAACAATTTTAAACTAATTACACCTACTCTAAGCCCCCTAATAAAATAACAAAGCCCCCCAAAATAAAAAATTCCCTACCCTATTCTAAATTAAAAAAGTTACAAGCTCTTTTACCTTACCAGCCCTGAACAGGGCCCTTTGCGGGGCATGCCCCAAGAATTTCAGCTCTTTTGCCTGTAAAAGAATAAATACAATACCCCCCCCCCAACATTACAACCCACCACCCACATACCCCTAATCTAACCCAAACCCCCCTTAAATAAACCTAACACTAAGCCCCTGAAGATCTTCCTACCTTGTCTTCACCATACCAGGTTCACCGATCCGTCCTGAAGAGCTCCTCCGATGTCCTGATCCAAGCCCAAGCGGGGGCTGAAGAGGTCCATGATCCGGTCAAAGTCTTCATCCAAGCGGGGCAGAAGAGGATCTTCCATCCGATTGAAGTCATCATCCAGGCGGCATCTTCTATGGTCTTCCATCCGGAGCGAAGCGGCAGGATCCTGAAGACCTCCAGCGCGGAACATCCATCCGGACCGACGACTGAACGACGAATGACTGTTCCTTTAAGGGACGTCATCCAAGATGGCGTCCCTCGAATTCCGATTGGCTGATAGGATTCTATCAGCCAATCGGAATTAAGGTAGGAATTTTCTGATTGGCTGATGGAATCAGCCAATCAGAATCAAGTTCAATCCGATTGGCTGATCCAATCAGCCAATCAGATTGAGCTTGCATTCTATTGGCTGTTCCGATCAGGTTAATTGTAGGTAATTGTAGGTAGTTTATTTAATTATTTTATTGATAGTCTAGTGTTAGGTTTAATTATATCTTAGGTTAGGATTTATTTTACAGGTAAATTTGTTATTATTTTAACTAGGTAACTATTAAATAGTTCTTAACTATTTAATAGCTATTGTACCTGGTTAAAATAATTACCAAGTTGCCTGTAAAATAAATATTAATCCTAAAATAGCTATAATATAATTATAATTTATATTGTAGCTATATTAGGATTTATTTTACAGGTAAGTATTTAGCTTTAAATAGGAATAAGTTATTTAATAAGAGTTAATTTATTTCGTTAGATAAAAATTATATTTAACTTAGGGGGGTGTTAGTGTTAGGGTTAGACTTAGCTTTAGGGGTTAATACATTTATTAGAATAGCGGTGAGCTCCGGTCGGCAGATTAGGGGTTAATAATTGAAGTTAGGTGTCGGCGATGTTAGGGAGGGCAGATTAGGGGTTAATACTATTTATGATAGGGTTAGTGAGGCGGGTTAGGGGTTCATAACTTTATTATAGTAGCGCTCAGGTCCGCTCGGCAGATTAGGAGTTAATAAGTGTAGGCAGGTGTCGGCGACGTTGAGGGGGGCAGATTAGGGGTTAATAAATATAATATAGGGGTCGGCGATGTTAGGGCAGCAGATTAGGGGTACATAGGGATAACGTAGGTGGCGGCGGTTTACGGAGCGGCAGATTAGGGGTTAAAAAAAATATGCAGGGGTCAGCGATAGCGGGGGCGGCAGATTAGGGGTTAATAAGTGTAAGGTTAGGGGTGTTTAGACTCGGGGTACATGTTAGAGTGTTAGGTGCAGACGTAGGAAGTGTTCCCCCATAGGAAACAATGGGGCTGCTTTAGGAGCTGAACGCTGCTTTTTTGCAGGTGTTAGGTTTTTTTTCAGCTCAAACAGTCCCATTGTTTCCTATGGGAGAATCGTGCACGAGCACGTTTTGGAGGCCGGCCGCGTCCGTAAGCAACTCTGGTATCGAGAGTTGCATTTGCGGTAAAAATGCTCTACGCTCCTTTTTTGGAGCCTAACGCAGCATTTGTTTGAACTCTCGATACCAGAGTTAATTTTATGGTGCGGCCAGAAAAAAGCCCGCGGAGCGTTAACAGCCCTTTTACCGCCGAACTCCAAATCTAGGCCAGAGTGTTTATTTTTTTGTGTAACTTAGTGTTTGTTATTTTTTGTAACTTAGTTTTTTGTAACTTTGTAATTTTTTAGTGTAGAATTAAATTATTTGAGTAGGATTAGGTGTTTAAATATATAATATAGTTATTTTAATTTGTAATTTTATGTAATTTTAGTTTAAAAGTTAGGTTAGATTCATTATTAATTTAATATAGTTTAATATAATTTTATTATAATAGTTAGGGTAGGTTAATTATTAGTTTAATATAGTTTAATGTAATTTTATTATAATAGGGTAGGTTAATTATTAGTTTAATATAGTTTAATGTATTTTTATTATAATAGGGTAGGTTAATTATTAGTTTAATATAGTTTAATGTATTTTTATTATAATAGGGTAGGTTAATTATTAGTTTAATATAGTTTAATGTATTTTTATTATAATAGGGTAGGTTAATTATTAGTTTAATATAGTTTAATGTATTTTTATTATAATAGGGTAGGTTAATTATTAGTTTAATATAGTTTAATGTATTTTTATTATAATAGGGTAGGTTAATTAGTAGTTTAATATAGTTTAATGTATTTTTATTATAATAGGGTAGGTTAATTATTAGTTTAATATAGTTTAATGTATTTTTATTATAATAGGGTAGGTTAATTATTAGTTTAATATAGTTTAATGTATTTTTATTATAATAGGGTAGGTTAATTATTAGTTTAATATAGTTTAATGTATTTTTATTATAATAGGGTAGGTTAATTAGTAGTTTAATATAGTTTAATGTATTTTTATTATAATAGGGTAGGTTAATTAGTAGTTTAATATAGTTTAATGTAATTTTATTATAATAGGGTAGGTTAATTATTAGTTTAATATAGTTTAATGTAATTTTATTATAATAGAATAGGTTAATTAGTAGTTTAATATAGTTTAATTTAAATCTAAAGGTAAGTTTAAATTTATTATAAGATAGGGATGAGTTAATATTTAATGTACAGTTAGCGGGTTGTTAGGTTTAGGGATTAATAGGTTAATTTAGTTTATGGTGATGTGGGGGGCTGGCGGTTTAGGGGTTAATACATTTATTTAGTTGCGGTGGGCTCTGGGAGCGGCGGGATAGGGGTTAATACTTTTATGTAGGTGGCGGCGGTGTCGGGGTGGCAGATTAGGGGTTAATAAGTATAATGTAGGTGGCGGCGGTGTAGGGGGCGGCATATTAGGAGTGTTTAGACTCGGGGTACATGTTAGGGTGTTATGTGTAAACATAACTTTTATTCTCCCATGGGAATCAATGGGATATCGGGCAGCAGCGAACATAATTTTTCGCTGCTTTCAGACTCCCATTGATTCCTATGGCATCCGCCGCCTCCAGGGCGGCAGATTGAAAACCAGGTACGCTGGGCCGGAATAGTGGTGAGCGTATCTGGTAGATTTTTGATAAATAGCAAAAGTAGTCAGATAGTGCCGAATTTGCATTCGGAACATCTGTAGTGACGTAAGCATCGATCTGTGTCGGACTGAGACCGGCAGATCGTATGTTACGTTACAAAATTCTACTTTTGCCATTCCAGCGTATTTGCGGTTGACGGCTTGATAAATAGGTCCCTGTATGTGTGTGTATATTGTGTGTATTTGTGCATATACAGTATGTGTGTGTATATTGTGTTTACTTGTGTATATATGTGTGTGTATATTGTGTATATTTGTGCATATACAGTATGTGTGTGTATATTGTGATTACTTGTGTATATATGTGTGTATATATTGTGTGTATTTGTGCATATACAGTATGTGTGTGTATATTGTGTTTACTTGTGTATATATGTGTGTGTATATTGTGTATATTTGTGCATATACAGTATGTGTGTGTATATTGTGATTACTTGTGTATATATGTGTGTATATATTGTGTGTATTTGTGCATATACCGTATGTGTGTGTATATTGTGTTTACTTGTGTATATATGTGTGTATATATTGTGTGTATTTGTGCATATACCGTATGTGTGTGTATATTGTGATTACTTGTGTATATATGTGTGTATATATTGTGTGTATTTGTGCATATACCGTATGTGTGTGTATATTGTGTTTACTTGTGTATATATGTGTGTATATATTGTGTGTATTTGTGCATATACCGTATGTGTGTGTATATTGTGATTACTTGTGTATATATGTGTGTATATATTGTGTATATTTGTGCATATACAGTATGTGTGTGTATATTGTGTTTACTTGTGTATATATGTGTGTGTATATTGTGTATATTTGTGCATATACAGTATGTGTGTGTATATTGTGATTACTTGTGTATATATGTGTGTATATATTGTGTATATTTGTGCATATACAGTATGTGTGTGTATATTGTGATTACTTGTGTATATATGTGTGTATATATTGTGTGTATTTGTGCATATACCGTATGTGTGTGTATATTGTGTTTACTTGTGTATATATGTGTGTGTATATTGTGTGTATTTGTGCATATACAGTATGTGTGTGTATATTGTGTTTACTTGTGTATATATGTGTGTGTATATTGTGTATATTTGTGCATATACAGTATGTGTGTGTATATTGTGATTACTTGTGTATATATGTGTGTATATATTGTGTGTATTTGTGCATATACCGTATGTGTGTGTATATTGTGTTTACTTGTGTATATATGTGTGTGTATATTGTGTGTATTTGTGCATATACAGTATGTGTGTGTATATTGTGTTTACTTGTGTATATATGTGTGTGTATATTGTGTATATTTGTGCATATACAGTATGTGTGTGTATATTGTGTTTACTTGTGTATATATGTGTGTGTATATTGTGTGTATTTGTGCATATACAGTATGTGTGTGTATATTGTGTTTACTTGTGTATATATGTGTGTGTATATTGTGTGTATTTGTGCATATACAGTATGTGTGTGTATATTGTGTTTACTTGTGTATATATGTGTGTGTATATTGTGTATATTTGTGCATATACAGTATGTGTGTGTATATTGTGATTACTTGTGTATATATGTGTGTATATATTGTGTATATTTGTGCATATACCGTATGTGTGTGTATATTGTGTTTACTTGTGTATATATGTGTGTATATATTGTGTGTATTTGTGCATATACCGTATGTGTGTGTATATTGTGTTTACTTGTGTATATATGTGTGTGTATATTGTGTATATTTGTGCATATACCGTATGTGTGTGTATATTGTGTTTACTTGTGTATATATGTGTGTGTATATTGTGCATAAACAAGCCTCTATTTCTGTTTAAATGGAGTGATGGCAAAAATTCTAAAAATGCTCTGGTCTTTTGGGGAAGTTTTAGTCTTAAATTCCCGGTCCTTAAGGGGTTAATAAAAATGTGTCTAAAGGGTTAACAAACTGCCATTTGCACATCAGCAGTGTGATATCTAAAGGGTCAGGTGACCCATATTAAGAAAGAGGAAGATTATGTGCCCTGTTGATTTGCAAGGGGTAAGTTATGAGCTTTTGCATTCATTTGCAAGTCCCTATGCAGAATTCAATAACTAAAAAAAAAAATTTCAATTGTTGGAGTTTTGTGCTGTGTGCAGATTTTCAGACCTATTACTTTTAGAGAATGTGCACTTACACAAATATAAATATCCCTGCAGATAATAAGAAACGCACACCGTGAGACGCATCAGCATAACTACATTATGAACACTCACATACATTAGCATCAGCACACAAAATGCATTTTACTGATTGTTAAATAGATGTAAATAAGTCTACACAAAACCCCTATATGAAACACATTACTCTGACATCCACAAAAAACATAGTCACACTGTTTACTTGAATGTAGATATGTGCAGGTTTAGAAATAGGCACTAACCCCACATCCTTATAAATTCTACCAGCATTAGCGCTGGTACGTAATCGTCCCCTGTTATAAACACAATAGCAATAATCACCCAACACCCCTCGTGCAACGTACCGTGATGTTGCATTTACATTCCTGGGTTTTATAGACCCACCTGTCAAAACCACTGCTCATTTTATGGGACAACCCGCTGTTAGATAGATAGATACAGATAGATAGATAGATAGATAGATAGATAGATAGATAGATAGATAGATAGATAGATAGATAGATAGATACAGATAAATAGCTAAATAGATACAGATAGATAGATAGATAGATAGATAGATACAGATACATAGATTCAGATAAATAGAGAGATAGATAGATAGATAGATAGATACAGATAGATAGCTATATACTAGATACAGATAAATAGCTAAATAGATACAGATAGATAGCTAAATAGATACAGATAGATAGATAGATAGATGATAGATAAATAGATAGATAGATACATACAGATATATAGATAGATACATAGATAGATAGATAGATAGATAGATAG